>NW_024609735.1:0-107500 GCF_018296145.1 Oncorhynchus tshawytscha
GTATTAGATAAGACAACGACAGTATGAAGGGATAACCACTGTGTGAGGTATTAGATAAGAAGACAATGACAGTGTGAAGGTGGTGTCATGGCTTTAGTAGGAACAAGGACCATCTCGTTCCCTGAGGACTGACAGTAATGTTTCATTATTTGACCAGGACAAAGCAGACACATTGTACAACCATAACTGACCAGTATTTTGGAACAGTGAACACACAGGCATACAGCACAGTGGTTTACAGTAGTATATTCATGATCACTGTAGGCTGTATGGTACTGTATCCAATCTGTGAGTTATTCAGATTGAGAAACCTCTTCTACATCACAGTGAGGCGATGAGGTCACCCCGTTTCTAACCGAGTTACACTCAGAGGCTTCCTGTAACTCCCTCATCTTCCCCTCTAGTCTCTCGGCCATCACACTCTGATGGGTCTTCCTCAGTATTTCAGGGAGTCTCCTCAGGTCTTCCTCTGAGGCATCCCTGATCCAGTCCTTCACCTGGCCCTGCAAGAGGCCTCTCTGGCCGGACTGGGAGAGGCTGCTGGCTGGGTGCTGCTGCTGCTCCTGCTCAAATAAAATCAAATTCAACTTTATTTAAATTGCATTTAAAATTGAGGCACATTTTCAAATAATAAAATGTAGGAAATACAACAACAGAAGGCAAATACAAGAGAATAATGAAGTGAAATCATTGATTAAAGGCCAGGTTAAATGTAAACCTCTAACTGTGTGTTGGTCATTTTGGTATTTAATTAGGATCCCGTTAGTTGTTGCCAGAGCAGCATTACTCTTCCTGGGTCCCACACGCAACATAAACCAGGACATAATACAGAACATGAATAGACAACAGCTTAACAACAGAACTACATCACTGTACAGTGGGGCAAAAAGTATTTAGTCAGCCACCAATTGTGCAAGTTCTCCCACCTTAAAAGATGAGAGAGGCCTGTAATTTTCATCATAGGTACACTTCAACTATGACAGACAAAATGAGAAAAAAAAAATACAGAAAATCACATTGTAGGATTTTTAATGAATTTATTTGCAAATTATGGTGGAAAATAAGTATTTGGTCACCTACAAACAACAAGATTTCTGGCTCTCACAGACCTGTAACTTCTTTTTAAGAGGCTCCCTCTGTCCTCCACTCGTTACCTGTATTAATGGCACCTGTTTGAACTTGTTATCAGTATAAAGACACCTGTCCACAAGTATTGAGATAAACTTTTGTTATTGACCAAATACTTATTTTCCACCATAATTTGCAAATAAATTCATTAAAAATCCTACAATGTGGTTTTTCTGGATTTTTTTTCAATTTTGTCTGTCATGAATTGAAGTGTACCTATGATGAAAATTACAGGCCTCTCTCATCTTTTAAGTGGAAGAACTTTTGCACAATTGGTGGCTGACTAAATACTTTTTTGCCCCACTGTAAACAAGGAGAAATATAACTCAAGGTTCTGTACTGACTCAAAACAGAGGAAAAACAAGACAGAGACCTGCCATTCTAGGTCTCCATTTCTCATGTATGTGTTCATATATGACATTACATTCAGTAGCATCGATCAGTGCAGACACACACAATACTTAGTGTCTGTCTCTCTAACTCTGGTGCTCCTGCTCCTCTTCAGTGCCATCAACCTCCAGACCAGCTTCCTCAGCTTCACCACTCTCATCTTGTGATGAGTGAAGAATCAGGAAGGAAAGTTCTGAGTAGTTTAAACTCACCTGCCAACGAGGAAAACATTTTGATGTGTCTGTCAGTAACACTAACGTAATACTAATGCATAATACCAATGTAATACAAAAATATATGAATATTACTTTCATTACATTTCATAAAAGTCTGCAATAAATAAAATATAGACCACCAATTCTGTTTCAGTATTTGGTTTGAAATACCACAGCTAAAAACAAAAGTCAATATCAAGATCTTGTCGATAATGTGATACCCACCTCCATCTTTCAGTTCTTCACAGGAAAGGGCGCAGAGGTTGTCGTGCCAACACGTACCCTGAGGACCGTATTCCGCCCCAGTGACGCGCAATCCGTGTGATTTACGCACAGCGCGCGCGAAGAAGTGCTGTAGGAGAAGGAACTGGGAGGGCATTTTTCACACTCTGTGTCCGTCTCCGTCGTACCTGTGGGGGCATTTGACATTTTTAAACACATGTATATTACTATTTGTCCGTTATAAACCGTTATATACCGTTTTCGATCTATCTGCAAAATAACGCTATTGCGCAAAGACGGAAATGGTGATATATCTGTCCATTCTGTTTCTTACCTCTCCGTTTCACCCCGTAGCAGAAGGACACTCCGTGTCTGATACAGAAATCGGCATCCCAGTAATATCCTCCTTTGCACTCACACACCCTGTCATTGAGGACCGAGCACTCCTCCTTGACCACCTGGTGCTCCCCACAGAACGTGCCGCAGTACAGGCACTTGTGCAGGTAGTTCCAGTACTGAGTGTAGTGGCCTGATGGACATGGTGTACACACGGTCTGCGTGGTGGCGGTGCAGTGCGCAGACATGTGATGGCCAGGTGGACAGCGATGACAGGTGAGTAACTGGCGGTGGAGGAGTCCAGGTGGTGATACGTGGCCGGGGTCTGACTTTGAAGAACCTCTTTCGTTGCGCTACAGCTGAGATCAACCGACGCCAGCACTACGAGGATTGTGAACAACTGTAAATATAAGAAAATAATGCACTTTGTTTAGAGCACGTTGTGACAATACATTTGATTGATATAAAGGTTTCAACTGTAGGCTAAGGGGCTACCAATTTATTACACAACATTATTGTAAAATGGACTAATAATTACAAACAGCTTTTTGTCATGGCAACACATTCACATTGTACAATATACCGAAATATGTAACTTTAAAATGTTGCAATATATAAATAATGTGTTAAAAAGGAACATCCTTGTATGTGTCATTATCCCATCATGAGAAGAGTGACTCACCATGTTGATGTTGTCGCTTGTCCAGCTGTAAAAGGACTTGATCATGGATCCTTCTCTCTGCCCTTTATCGTCAACCGGACTAGAAGAGGAAGGGGAGGAGTCATATCCTCTATTGTGGGCTGATTCAGACCTTATCGCCCTTTATCGTCAACCTGGACTAGAAAGAGGAAGGGGAGTCATATCCTCTATTGTGGGGCTGGAGCCCTTTATCATCAACCTGGACAGGGAGGAGTCCAGGAGACATGCCCTCTATTAGATCATATTATAACACCTTCACAACACACCTGGTGTCCCCTATTAGTCATAACACACCTGGTGTCCCCAATTAGTCATAACACGCCTGGTGTCCCCAATTAGTCATAACACACCTGGTGTCCCCAATTAGTCATAACACGCCTGGTGTCCCCAATTAGTCATAACACACCTGGTGTCCCCAATTAGTCACAACACGCCTGGTGTCCCCAGTTAGTCATAACACACCTGGTGTCCCCAGTTAGTCATAACACACCTGGTGTCCCAGTTAGTCATAACACACCTGGTGTCCCCAGTTAGTCATAACACACCTGGTGTCCCCAGTTAGTCATAACACACCTGGTGTCCCCAGTTAGTCATAACACACCTAGTGTCCCCAGTTAGTCATAACACACCTAGTGTCCCCAGTTAGTCATAAACACCCTGGTGTACAGTTAGTCATAACACACCTGGTGTCCCCAGTTAGTGATAACACACCTGGTGTCCCCAGTTAGTCATAACACACCTGATGTCCCCAGTTAGTCATAACACACCTGGTGTCCCCAGTTAGTCATAACACACCTGGTGTCCCCAGTTAGTCATAACACACCTGGTGTCCCCAGTTAGTGATAACACACCTGGTGTCCCCAGTTAGTCATAACACACCTGGTGTCCCCAGTTAGTCATAAACACCTGGTGTCCCCAGTTAGTCATAACACACCTGGTGTCCCCAGTTAGTCATAACACACCTGGTGTCCCCAGTTAGTCATAACACACCTGGTGTCCCCAGTTAGTCATAACACACCTGGTGTCCCAGTTAGTCATAACACACCTGGTGTCCCCAGTTAGTCATAACACACCTAGTGTCCCCAGTTAGTCATAACACACCTGGTGTCCCCAGTTAGTCATAACACACCTGGTGTCCCCAGTTAGTCATAACACACCTGGTGTCCCCAGTTAGTCATAACACACCTGGTGTCCCCAGTTAGTCATAACACACCTGGTGTCCCCAGTTAGTCATAACACACCTGGTGTCCCAGTTAGTCATAACACACCTGGTGTCCCAGTTAGTCATAACACACCTGGTGTCCCCAGTTAGTCATAACACACCTGGTGTCCCAGTTAAGAGCATTGACTGGTTGATCCTGCCCTGGTATGGCACCTGCTCGGCCTCCTACCGCAAGGCAATACAGAGGGTAATGCGTATGGCCCAAGCTTCCCGCCGTCCAGGACCTCTATACCAGGCGGTGTCAGAGGAAGGCCCTAAAATTGTCAAAGACTCCCCTTGTCATAGACTGTTCTCTCTGCTACTGCACAGCAAGAGATACCGGAGCGCCAAGTCTAGGTCCAAAACGCTTCTTAACAGCTTCTACCCCAATCCATAAGACTCCTGAACAGCTAATCAAATGGCCATCCAGACTATTTGCATTGCCCCCCTCCCTCTTTTACACTGCTACTACTCTCTATTTATGGTTTATGCATAGTCACTTTAACTGTACCTACATGTACATATTACCTCGACTAACCGGTGCCCCCGCACATTGACTCTGTACCGGTACCCCCTGGCCTCCACATTGACTCTGTACCGGTATATAACCTCCACATTGACTCTGTACCGGTACCCCCTGTATATAACCTCCACATTGACTCTGTACCGGTACCCCTGTATATAGCCTCCACATTGACTCTGTACAGGTACCCCCTGTATATAGCCTCCACATTGACTCTGTACAGGTACCCCCTGTATATAGCCTCCACATTGACTCTGTACCGGTACCCCTGTATATAGCCTCCACATTGACTCTGTACCGGTACCCCCTGTATATAGCCCCCACATTGACTCTGTACCGGTACCCCCTGTATATAGCCTCCACATTGACTCTGTACTGGTACCCCTGTATATAGCCTCCACATTGACTCTGTACTGGTACCCCCTGTATATAGCCTCCACATTGACTCTGTACTGGTACCCCCTGTATATAGCCTCCCCATTGACTCTGTACTGGTACCCCCTGTATATAGCCTCCACATTGACTCTGTACTGGTACCCCTGTATATAGCCTCCACATTGACTCTGTACTGGTACCCCTGTATATAGCCTCCACATTAGACTCTGTACTGGTACCCCCTGTATATAGCCTCCACTGTTATTTTACTTCTGACTTTTAATTCATTTTAGTTCATATATAGCCTTACATTGACTCTGTATTCAGTGCCCCTGACTAATACAATTTGATTTGAGATGTGTTAACCTTGGCAATAGAAGAAGAGGTGGTGATTCACATTGACTCTGATACTTGTATCCCACTAGGCCATTATTATAGATCTTTAATTAACAAGACATGTTCTGATCCATCTGCCTGGCTCTCAGTCACACATATAACCTCCACATTTAACTCTTACTGGTACCCAAACATGTCTATAATAGTCCTCCACATTGACTCTGTAAAATGTTAGGGCCTGGGTCCCTGTATATAGACCACAGCAGAACAGTCTGTACTGGTACCTGGTCCCCTGTATACTGTCTACCAACTCCTAGCGTTGTTGCTGCCAATGACTGTTATTTTACTTCTGACCTTTAATTCATTTTAGTTCATATAAGTTTTTTGACAACCAAACAAGGAGGCCTTACAGCTGCTGTATTCAGTGTACAAAGACATCAAATACAATTTGATTTGAGATGTAGTTTAACCTTGGCAATAGTTCTAAAGAAGAGGTGGTGATTCACATTAATGCTGATATCATTTGTAACCAGGTCACTAGGCCATTATTAAAGATCTTTAATTAACAAGACATTAACTAGATACTTTAGATCCATCTCCCTGGCTCTCAGTCACACACACACACACACACACACATTCTCACTCTTACTTCCCATGACAACCAAACATGTCTATAAAAAGGTCTGTAAAGGTCACCACTACTTCCTAAAGGTAAAATGTGGAAGGGCTGCTGGGTCCTCATGTAGACCACAGCAGAACAGTCTTTAAAGGTCAGCTGACCAGAGTCTAACCTGGTCCCAGATCTAGTTTATACTGTCTTACCAACTCCTATTGTCGTTGTTGCTGCCAATGACAATAGGACTTGGGATCAGGCTAGACTCTGGTCAGCTGACCTTTAAAGATATCATAATAACATGTATGACAACATGATGATCCTCCGTAGGAAGTTACCCTGACTACACACTCCTGACAACCAAACAAGGAGCTCTGGTTCCTTTCTGAGGAGCAAGGTGAGATGGCGTGACAACGGCAGTAGGTACAAAGCAACATCAAACCAACAGGGATCAGACTAGTTGTAACCAGATCAGACTAGTTGTAACCCCAGATCAGACTAGTTGTAACCAGATGAGACTAGTTGTAACCCAGATCAGACTAGTTGTACCCAGATCAGACTAGTTGTAACCAGGTCAGACTAGTTGTAACCAGGTCAGACTAGTTGTAACCAGATCAGACTAGTTGTAACCAGATCAGACTAGTTGTACCCAGATCAGACTAGTTGTAACCAGGTCAGACTAGTTGTAACCCAGATCAGACTAGTTGTAACTAGATCAGACTAGTTGTACCCAGATCAGACTAGTTGTAACCAGATCAGACTAGTTGTAACCAGGATCAGACTAGTTGTAACCCAGATCAGACTTGTTGTAACCCGATGAGACTAGTATAGTCAGTAACTAGTTTGATCTGGTTACAAGACAGTCTCATGAAACAGAATACAGAGGAGACAATGACCCTAGAAGACATCACAAACAGATCTGGGACCACACTAGTGGAGGTGAGACAGTGAACCGCCTTCCAGGAGACAGAATGACCCAGTGAATAACCTTCCAGGAGACAGAATGACCCAGTGAATAACCTTCCAGGAGACAGAATGACCCAGTGAATAACCTTCCAGGAGACAGAATGACCCAGTGAATAACCTTCCAGGAGACAGAATGACCCAGTGAATAACCTTCCAGGAGACAGAATGACCCAGTGAATAACCTTCCAGGAGACAGAATGACCCAGTGAATAACCTTCCAGGAGACAGAATGACCCAGTGAATAACCTTCCAGGAGACAGAATGACCCAGTGAATAACCTTCCAGGAGACAGAATGACCCAGTGAATAACCTTCCAGGAGACAGAATGACCCAGTGAATAACCTTGACCCAGGAGACAGAATGACCCAGTGAATAACCTTCCAGGAGACAGAATGACCCAGTGAATAACCTTCCAGGAGACAGAATGACCCAGTGAATAACCTTCCAGGAGACAGAATGACCCAGAAGTGAATAACCTTCCAGGAGACAGAATGACCCAGTGAATAACCTTCCAGGAGACAGAATGACCCAGTGAATAACATTCACATACTAATTTTGCAGTAGAGTAAAGATGAGTCAAGTCATTTCATAGAACAGGACGGACATTTTTATTTTACCTTTATTTAACTAGGCAAGTCAGTTAAGAACAAATTCTTATTTTCAATGACAGCCAGGAACAATTGCCTTGTTCAGGGGCAGAACGACAGATTTGTACCTTGTCAGCTCTGGGATTTGAACTTGCAACCTTCCGGTTACTAGTCCAACGCTCTAACCACTAGGCAACCCTGCCGCCCCCTACATATCAGCTGTACACTGAAGCTTCACATAAACACTATATTTCCAAGGAAGGAATACCACATCCTTATTGAGTAAGTGTATGAGGAAGTTTCTTCCTGTTTCTTAATGAATGCCCGTAACAAGACTGAGTCAATAGGAGGAGTGGTGTGTATCAGAATTCCGTCAGACACGTTACTGCAAGGAGAGTAACGACACCAGGGCTCTACATTCACACTAACGTAAGGGGAAATAAAAACAATACAACACTTGTCATTTTAAAAAAACATACAACAATTTTATCAAATGGATTTTAATCAGATAATTCGACATAATGTTTACAAATGTTAAGGACATGAAAAGGGCTGGTCCAACCAAAAACATCCCAAATAAAGATCCATACCTTTTTTATACAAAAATGATTTACAAAACAAATCCCTTCAGCTACAAACAAACAACATTCAAACCTGCAGCATTCAGAATCCAGTTTTTTTAATAGAGAAATAAAAATAAGCTTTTACAAACAAATTTGGTAAGAAAAATTACATTTAAAGAAAACAAATTGCACTCCTTTGTACATTCATAAAAGCTGACAATGTTTGAAATGTTTTGACAGTGTCAATAGAGCTTTGGATGTCAGCAGTCCACACAGAACAGCGGGGGTGGCACCTATTCCTATATAGTGCACTACTTTTGACCAGGGCCAATTGGGTAGTAGTGCACTATATAGGGAATAGGGTTCCATTTGGAACGCACACAGGAGGAAACATTTCATTATGAAATAAATCTCCTCCTTTTAAAACAGTGAAAAAGCAAGACACCCCCTCTTCCCTATCACCCTCCCTTCCCTATCACCCTCCTTCCCTATCACCCTCCCTTCCCTATCACCACTTCCCTATCACCACCCCCCTCCCTATCCCTTCCCTATCACCCTCCCTTCCCTATTCCCTTCCCTATCACCCCCCCTTCCCTATCACCCCCCCTTCCCTATCACCACCCCCTTCCCTATCACCCTCCCTTCCCTATCACCCCCTTCCCTATCACCCCCCCTTCCCTATCACCCCCCCACCCTCCCTTCCCTATCACCCCCTCCCTTCCCTATCACCCTCCCTTCCCTATCACCCCCCCTTCCCTATCACCTCCCCCCTTCCCTATCACCACCCCCTTCCCTATCACCACCCCCTTCCCTATCACCCCTCTACCTCACCTTAAAAACACCAGACTATATACACATTTTAAATAGTTTTCTCTTTTCGCTAAGGTTGGAATCAATTCCATTTTAATTCAGTCAATTCAGCAAGTGAATTCAAATTCATATTCACAAACAGAAATAAAAATCCTCATGAATTGAATTTCCACTAAATTGACCCCAACCCTGTTTTTTTCACACAGTTAGGACTAATCCTAATTTACATTTTAATGGAATTTTCACTTAGTCATGCATTGATATCAATGGGAGACCAAGTGAAAATTTGACGTAAGTGGACGTTAGGATCCACCCCCATCAGACCTGGGTTGCAAATACTTGAAACATGAATTTACAACCTTTATCTGACCCTGATTGAGCTTGTCTGGAGCAATAAACCAATAGAAACATCACAAAACGTCAAACCCCATCCATCTGACACTCCAGGCAGACTCTAACAAATTCTACATTTTTAAGTATTTGAAACCCAGTTCTGCCCCTCCCCTCCCCCACCTTAGACCCGCCCCATTTCTCCTATTGGTTGAAGGGTTTGGTGTTGAAGCAGGTCCCGTCCTCGATCATGTTGAGGAACATCTTCTCGTACATCTTGTGTATGGAGGAGGTGGAGATGATCCGGTTGATCTTCTTGATGCTCCTGAGGAGTGGGCGTGGTGCCCCCTGCTGCCGAAGCCTGCTCAGGCTGTGAGCCAGACCCTTTCATTGATGGAATAATAGATTAGCTTTTATTTTGACCATTTAAACAAATACATACACTGACTACATTGTTTTAACGATCAAGGAGAACACAAAGTGATCAAGTCAGTTACTCCGTCTTCTCCATTGCGGTGCTTTCATCAAAGGAAACCCAACACACTTCTAATTGGATAATCTTATCTTGTTGTTGGTACGTAGAAAAGGAAAAATGAGGAATGTCCACAGTCATAATTGGTCTAGATTAAGGCAGGCGTGTTAATGTGCATGGTGGTGGCGGACCAATACCTTATTGATGTCCAGGTCCTTGTTCTGGTTCTTCCAAAGGTGTAGGAGCTGCAGGAGGTACTGCTGGGATCGGCATGAGGAGACCACGGCCCTGATGTCTTCCTCGTGAGCCCGGACCCCTGGAAGACTCTTCATCACCATCATCAGGTCACCCAGGGTCAAGTTCTTCAAACCCGCACACCTGGACACCTTACGCTCACAGTGGTTCACACCTGAGATAACAGGGTAGAGGAGGGAACTCAGGTTAAACTGATACTACTGTAAGACACCTGGACACCTTACGCTCACAGTGGTTCACACCTGAGATAACAGGGTAGAGGAGGGAACTCAGGTTAAACTGATACTACTGTAAGACACCTGGACACCTTACGCTCACAGTGGTTCACACCTGAGACAACAGGGTAGAGGAGGGAACTCAGGTTAAACTGATACTACTGTAAGACACCTGGACACCTTATGCTCACAGTGGTTCACACCTGAGAGGGAACAGGGTAAGACAGGAGTGGAACTCAGGTTAAACTGATACTACTGTAAGACACCTGGACTCCTTCTGCTCACAGTGGAGGGAAAGGATCATGGAGAAAGGTTAGTCATGATACTACTCTTAGACAGCTGGATTAGGGCTGCCACAATTATCGTATAACCACTTAACCAACGGTTATGGATGAAGAACATCAGGGAAATTGAAAAACTAATTTGTAGAACAAACAGCTGACTGAAGACGGGGATGGCTGGGAACTCGTGTGGTTGAGTCAGTCTCTGCTATAACATGGACTCTACAGTGTGATGAAACTTTGTTGCTCCAGGCTGAAAGAAGCAAGGTGCTGTAGCAGACAAGTCGTTGGTTGCCTAGGCAACCCCCCTCCCCATTTGTATTGTCTTTGTTGTTGTTGCTATTCCAACGGTTATATTACGGTGACTGCGGTCATTTGGCTGACCAATAACCATCATCTAAAATACCACCCCTAACCTGGACACCCCTAACCTGGACACCCCTAACCTGGACACCCTTAACCTGGACAGCCCTAACCTGGACACCCTTAACCTGGACAGCCCTAACCTGGACACCCTTAACCTGGACACCCTTAACCTGGACACCCCTAACCCTTAACCTGGACAGCCCTAACCTGGACAGCCCTAACCTGGACACCCTTAACCTGGACACCCTTAACCTGGACACTCTTAACCTGGACACCCCATACCAGCCCTAACCTGGTCACCCCTAACCTGGACACCCCTAACCTGGACACCCTTAATCTGGACACCCCATACCAGCCCTAACCTGGACAGCCCTAACCTGGACACCCCTAACCTGGACAGCCCTAACCTGGACACCCCTAACCTGGACAGCCCTAACCTGGACACCCTTAACCTGGACACCCCTAACCTGGACACCCTTAACCTGGACAGCCCTAACCTGGACACCCTAACGTGGACACATTTAACCTGGACACCCCTAACCCAGCCCTAACCTGGTCACCCCTAACCTGGACACCCCTAACCTGGACACCCTTAACCTGGACAGCCCTAACCTGGACACCCTACCAGCCCTAACCTGGACACCCCTTAACCTGGACACCCCATACCAGCCCTAACCTGGACACCCCTAACCTGGACACCCCTAACCTGGACACCTGGACCATAACCTGGACACCCTTAACCCTAACCTGGACACCCTAACCTGGACACCCTAACCTGGACAGCCCTAACCTGGACACCCTTAACCTGGACACCCCTAACCTGGACAGCCCTAACCTGGACACCCTAACCTGGACACCCCTAACCTGGACAGCCCTAACCACCCTAACCTGGACACCCTTAACCTGGACACCCTTAACCTGGACACCCTTAACCTGGACACCCCATACCAGCCCTAACCTGGACACCCCTAACCTGGACACCCTTAACCTGGACACCCTTAACCTGGACACAGCCCTAACCTGGACACCCCTAACCTGGACACCCTTAACCTGGACAGCCCTAACCTGGACACCCTTAACCTGGACACTCTTAACCTGGACAGCCCCCCATACCAGCCCTAACCTGGACACCCCTAACCTGGACACACACCCCTAACCTGGACACCCTAACCTGGAACCTAACCTGGACACCCCTAACCTGGACACCCCTAACCTGGACACCCCTAACCTGGACAGCCCTAACCTGGACACCCTTAACCTGGACACCCTTAACCTGGACACCCTAACCTGGACACCCCTAACCTGGACACCCTAACCTGGACACCCTTAACTGGACACCTAACCTGGACACTCCTAACCTGGACACTAACCTTAACCTGGACACCCTTAACCTGGACACCTTAATGGACACCAGCCCTAACCTGGACACCCTAACCTGGACCCTAACCTGGACACCCCTAACCTGGACACCCCTAACCTGGACACCCCTAACCTAAGCCCTAACCTGGACTAACCTGGCCCTAACCTGGACACCCTTAACCTGGACACCCTTAACCTGGACACCCCTAACCTGGACAGCCCTAACCTAGACACCCCTAATCTGGACACCCTTAACCTGGACACCCTTAACCTGGACACCCCACCCCCTAACCTGGACACCCCTAACCTGGACACCCCTAACCATACCAGCCCTAACCTGGACACCCCTAACCTGGACACCCCTAACCCTAACCTGGACACCCCTAACCTGGACACCCCTAACCTGGACACCCTTAACCTGGACACCCTTAACCTGGACACCCCTAACCTGGACACCCCTAACCTGGACAACCCTAACCTGGACACCCTTAACCTGGACACCCTTAACCTGGACACCCCTAACCTGGACACCCCTAACCTGGACAGCCCTAACCTGGACACCCTTAACCTGGATACCCCTAACCTGGATACCCCTAACCTGGACACCCCTAACCTGGACACCCTTAACCTGGACAGCCCTAACCTGGACACCCCGAACCTGGACACATTTAACCTGGACACCCCTAACCTGGACAGCCCTAACCTGGACACCCTTAACCTGGACACCCCTAACCTGGACACCCCTAACCTGGACATCCTGAGACAACAGGGTGGACACCCCTAACCTGGACAGCCCTAACCTGGACACCCCTACTGGACAGCCCTAACCTGGACACCCTAACCTGGACACCCTGAGACAACAGGGTGGACACCCCTAACCTGGACAGCCCTAACCTGGACACCTTCCACTCACAGTGGTTCACTGGATAATAGATATGATGAGCCCAGGACATAACAGGACCCTCTCATTGGATAATAGATATGATGAGTCCAGGACATAACAGGACCCTCTCACTGGATAATAGATATGATGAGCCCAGGACATAACAGGACCCTCTCACTAGATAATAGATATGATGAGCCCAGGACATAACAGGACCCTCTCATTGGATAATAGATATGATGAGCCCAGGACATAACAGGACCCTCTCACTAGATAATAGAAATGATGAGCCCAGGACATAACAGGACCCTCTCACTAGATAATAGATATGATGAGCCCAGGACATAACAGGACCCTCTCACTAGATAATAGATATGATGAGCCCAGGACATAACAGGACCCTCTCACTAGATAATAGATATGATGAGCCCAGGACATAACAGGACCCTCTCACTAGATAATAGACATGATGAGCCCAGGACATAACAGGACCCTCTCATTGGATAAAAGTCTTTAGAACATATGCAGCAGCCAATAGCAGAGCTCTACTAAACGGATCCTACTGACCTTGAATGATGCCGTAGAGTTTAACCTGGTCTTTGTTCTGTTCTCTCCAGAGTCTCAACAGGAGTAGTATCTGCTGCTGGGGGGAGCAGGCCTTCTTAAGCCTCTCCAGACTCTTCCTGTCCACCCTCTTCCCAGGCAGGCTCTCCAGGAGACGCTCCAGGGGGACGGAGGACAGACGGAGAGACGCCAGAGACTGGAAGATGGCCTCCTCACACAGCGACACGTCTGAGACAGAGAGGGAGAGAGAGAGAGAGGACACTGACGTTACATCCTGGTACTTAGGTACATGTTTTCTTTCCGATACATTGAGATGTTGATTGATTCTGTGTGAAGAGACAGATGTGTTTGGTTTACTCTATTGGGACCATAATTGTATCCTATTCCAGAAACAGCCTTTCTGTTTCAGGTTCTATCAAATGAACAATCATTTATTCTATTGATCAGATATCAAATCACTAGATGATGAGCACCAGTTCACATGAAGACCTCAACGCCTGCGGAGATGGACCTCAACCTTCCCCCTGATACGGCTCACTGTGATACGTCACACAGCAGACCTGCTGTGATGGAACAAAGGTGTTCTGTGTGTGTGCATCGTTCTGGTTCTAGAACTCAGTACTGTGTTTGGGTCTCCTGGGAGACTCATCAGGCTCACTCTGATGTGGTGTGTGTGTGTGTGTGTGTGTGTAATGGAGGGTATCCAGTCATTACCAGACCAGATAATGAAAACATCACTTCCTCTCACTTCTTTGTTCCATCCCAGCGGCGACACACTCATTTCCCTCACAGCCTCTCCTCCTTCATCCTTATGTACTTCTGGCTTCGTTCCTAAGTCTGTAGTTGACTCCTAAAGTGCACCGCATTCCCTTTATAGTGCACTACATTTGACCAGGGCCAATAGGGCTCTGGTCAAAAGGAGTGCACTATATAGGTAATAGGGTGCCATTTTGGGATGCAGGTCTGACCTACAGCAGGGCTGACTTGGTTGGGAGTTACCCTGGTGGTGGGGTGTGGGGTTACACTGATGCCATGATTACTGTATTTATGTCATAACCTTTAAACACCTGCAATGTGCAATGATGGAAAAGTACTGGGTAAATGGAGATGTACTGCTTCAAGTTCTCAGGATGAGAATCGTCTGCACCTGCTGATAGTCACACAGCCTCAAGGACGAGATAGTAGAGAGAAACCACAGTCTAGACCTGTTTTTCTCATCTTAGATACTTTGTTTCAAATCCAATGCAACAATGTTATGATATGATTGACGGTAGATCGTATAAAGAGCGTTGTCTCCTGTTTCACCACACAGATCGTTACGATAGACTACTGAGGTACTCTGCATGTGAATCTCTGTCTGCAATTACATTTTATTACTAACGAGTTTAATACCAAAGTTCCTGTGTCATCTATCTGGAAGACTGATTGTTGAAGGAAACTGACATCACCCCATGCAAAGGACCACCCAACTTAGAGCAGGTCTGACTTACAGCAGGTCTGATTTATAGCAGGTCTGATTTACAGCAGGTCTGACTTACAGCAGGTCTGACTTACAGCAGGTCTGACTTACAGCAGGTCTGACTTACAGCAGGTCTGACTTACAGCAGGTCTGACTTACAGCAGGTCTGATTTACAGCAGGTCTGATTTACAGCAGGTCTGACTTAGAGCAGGTCTGACTTAGAGCAGGTCTGACTTAGAGCAGGTCTGATTTACAGCAGGTCTGATTTACAGCAGGTCTGATTTACAGCAGGTCTGACTTAGAGCATTTTCTCAAATCTAAACCAACGGCTTAGACATATTTCCTCTCAATTTGACATTTTTACTTCAAACTATTTTCTAATTCTTTGCAAACGATCTGCGGTGTCACCATAGAAATACAACGACTGAATCATTGTAATTGTATGTGTGTCGTATCCTACGAAAACAAATCCTGAATGAATTGTTAAGGAGAGCGTCAGTCCCCAGGGAAAGTAACAGTTCTGGGTGTTCTACTCTGAGAGTTGTTAGTCATCCTATAGGAACTCAGTTTCATGTGAAGAGTTGATTCTCATGGAAGTCAACCTCCCCCTGACACGGCTCATTGTGATACATCACACAGCAGAGATGGTGTGATGGAAGACAGGTGTTCTGTGTGCATCGTTCAGGTTCTAGAATGAGAACTCAGTACTGTGTTTGGTCTCCTGGGAGACTCATCAGGCTCAGTCTAATGTGTTGTGGTTCTGTGGTGTGTGTGTATGTGTGTGTGTGTATGGTGTATGTGTGTGTGTTCTCAGCAGCATTCTTCATGGTTTCAGCCTGAGTAAGACCCAAACTGGCGGCCTGTGAGCAAAGAAACAAACATGTTTTTCATGGTTGGGCATAAGATACTGTAAAAACACCAGCAAATCAGCTCCAATTGATTTTAATTTAGGAAATCTGTTCCCAAGTATTCCCACGTATACTAGAAAGACACGTGATCGTAAACTTTTTATTTTATTTAACCTTTATTTAACTTGGCAAGTCAGATAAGAACAAATTCCTATTTACAATGACGGCCTAACCGGGACGACGATGGGCCATTGGGATGAGCCGCCCTATGGGATGTGAGCCGCCCTATGGGATGAGGAATGTGAGCCGCCCTATGGAATGTGAGCCGCCCTATGGAATGTGAGCCGCCCTATGGAATGTGAGCCTATGGGATGTGAGCGCCCTGGGATAGGATGTGAGCCGCCCTATGGGATGTGAGCCGCCCCTATGGGATGTGAGCCGCCCTATGGAATGTGAGCCGCCCTATGGAATGTGAGCCCTTCGGGATGTGAGGCGCCCTATGGGATGTGAAGTGCCCTATGGGATGTGAGCCGCCCTATGGGATGTGAGCCGCCCTATGGATGATTGTGAGCCGCCCTATGGGATGTGAGCCGCCCTATGGAATGTGAGCCGCCCTATGGGATGTGAGCCGCCCTATGGAATGTGAGCCGCCCTATGGAATGTGAGATGTGAGCCGCCCTATGAGATGTGAGCCGCCCTATGGGATGTGAGCCGCCCTATGGGATGTGAGGCACCCTATGGGATGTGAGGCACCCTATGGGATGTGAGGCGCCCTATGGGATGTGAGGCGCCCTATGGGATGTGAGGCGCCCTATGGGATGTGAGCCGCCTTATGGGATGTGAGCCGCCCTATGGGAAGTGAGCCGCCCTATGGGTTGTGAGCCGCCCTATGGGATGTGAGGCGCCCTATGGATTGTGAGCCGCCCTATGGGATGTGAGCCACCCTATACAAATGTATGCAAGGTTTGAAATTATTATTTATTAGTCAAATATTATATATGTTTGGGCTTCTTGCGGTCAATTTGCAGTCTACAAATGATCTGTAATTGTGTTCCGGCCCCCAGACCATCTGCTCAAGAAAAAACTGTCTGGAGTTACTGGAGTTAGTGGGATGACGTCTGGAGTTACTGGAGTTAGTGGGATGACGTCTGGAGTTACTGCAGTTAGTGGGATGACGTCTGGAGTTACTGGAGTTAGTGGGATGACGTCTGGAGTCACTGGAGTTAGTGGGATGACGTCTGGAGTTACTGGAGTTAGTGGGATGACGTCTGGAGTTACTGGAGTTAGTGGGATGACGTCTGGAGTTACTGGAGTTAGTGGGATGACGTCTGGAGTTACTGGAGTTAGTGGGATGACGTCTGGAGTTACTGCAGTTAGTGGGATGACGTCTGGAGTTACTGGAGTTAGTGGGATGACGTCTGGAGTTACTGCAGTTAGTGGGATGACGTCTGGAGTTACTGGAGTTAGTGGGATGACGTCTGGAGTTACTGGAGTTAGTGGGATGACGTCTGGAGTTACTGGAGTTAGTGGGATGATGTCTGGAGTTACTGGAGTTAGTGGGTTGACGTCTGGAGTTAGTGGGATGACGTCTGGAGTTACTGGAGTTAGAAGGATGACGTCTGGAGTTACTGCAGTTAGTGGGATGACGTCTGGAGATACTGCAGTTAGTGGGATGATGTCTGGAGTTACTGGAGTTAGTGGGATGACATCTGGAGTTACTGCAGTTAGTGGGATGACGTCTGGAGTTACTGGAGTTAGTGGGATGACGTCTGGAGTTACTGCAGTTAGTGGGATGATGTCTGGAGTTAGTGGGATGACGTCTGGAGTTAGGTGGATGACGTCTGGAGTTACTGGAGTTAGTGGGATGACGTCTGGAGTTACTGGAGTTAGTGGGATGATGTCTGGAATTAGTGGGATGACGTCTGGAGTTACTGGAGTTAGTGGGATGATGTCTGGAGTTAGTGGGATGACGTCTGGAGTTAGGTGGATGACGTCTGGAGTTACTGCAGTTAGTGGGATGACGTCTGGAGTTACTGGAGTTAGTGGGATGATGTTGACCTGCTGTTCAAGTGAAACGCTGTAGGCAGCTGTGATTAACTGGGTTTCAACCAGTGTTTACCTGCTGAGATCAAGCCTAGGTATTTTCTTGGGGATGGAAAACAGTTTCAGGTGAAGTTACTCATTAACCTCTGTTGCACATCTGTCCCATTCAGACTCACATACTTGTAAAAGTACAGGACTCAGACACTGTGGTCATTTAGTCAGTGTGAAGCTGAGCGGGTCGTCATGCAGAGCTGTGGATTAGGGATGCTCATTCCTTTTTTAATAGACATTACGTGGTGTATGTGCTGTGGTCATGTGTGGCTCAGTAGGTAGAGCGTGGTGTTTGCAACGCCAAAGGTAGTGGGTTCAATTCCCGCTGGGTCCACCCATACAAAAAAAAACAATGTATGACTTTAAATCACTTTGGATAAAAGAATCTGGCATATATCACCATTATCCTGTATATTCTCACCAGTGTGACACTGTGTGTGGTGTTGGGAGCACTCCAGGACAGATCCTTCAGCCTTGTTCTCACACAGTGTGTTCTGGGTGGGGGTCCCTGGTCGGAGGGTCTTCAAGCCCAGCTCAGAGCAGTTCCTGTGAGGCACACACGGCTCGCTGGCAGACATCCGGCTGGAGAACAGGCCCTGCGGACACGCCTCACACGCTGTGTCTATCTCTGGTGTACCTAGGAGAGAAGAACACAAAACGAACTTCCAATTTATGACACCTGACCAAGATCATTTCTTTTTTTTTTTTACAGGTGGGGATCATGTTTTTATCACAATCTGAGAGAAATTGCTCTTTTCACATCAAGCCTCTTCAGGTTATACATTTCCAATATGTCAAGTTTCAAGTTGTGGTACGTCTTTCTCATCATAAAGCAGCAGTGGAAGTGTGGAGTTTCTGTGGCATTGTTTAGAGAGGAGTAAACTACTAACGGTGCTATAACGCTATCTACCACATCCTGTTTTAGATCAGAGAAGAAGTGAGAATCGGAGACTTTATAAAGGTCCTTCATGCATCCAGTATGATGATATTTAACAGAGATGAAAAGGCATATTTGCGTGAAAACAGATGACATGATGACAAAGCATGTGACAAGGCATATTTGTGTGAAAACAGATGACAGGATGACAAAGCATGTGACAAGGCATATTTGTGTAAGTACATTAACTAATAGGTCTATATGAAATGACTAGTTATTACTACAAGTGACCAGCAGAGCATCTTCAAGCCTGGGTCATAGATCCTCAGGTTGACAAGCCAGTGGTCATAGACAGTGGTCATAGATCCTCAGGTTGACAAGCCATACAGTGGTCATAGATCCTCAGGTTGACAAGCCATACAGTGGTCATAGATCCTCAGGTTGATAAGCCATACAGTGGTCATAGATCCTCAGGTTGATAAGCCATACAGTGGTCATGGATCCTCAGGTTGACAAGATCAGTGGTCATAGATCCTCAGGTTGACAAGCCATACAGTGGTCATAGATCCTCAGGTTGACAAGCCATACAGTGGTCATAGATCCTCAGGTTGACAAGCCATACAGTGGTCATAGATCCTCAGGTTGATAAGCCATACAGTGGTCATAGATCCTCAGGTTGATAAGCCATACAGTGGTCATAGATCCTCAGGTTGATAAGCCATACAGTGGTCATAGATCCTCAGGTTGACAAGCCATACAGTGGTCATAGATCCTCAGGTTGATAAGCCATACAGTGGTCATAGATCCTCAGGTTGACAAGCCATACAGTGGTCATAGATCCTCAGGTTGATAAGCCATACAGTGGCCATAGATCCTCAGGTTGATAAGCCATAGATCCTCAGGTTGACAAGCCATACAGTGGTCATAGATCCTCAGGTTGATAAGCCATACAGTGGTCATAGATCCTCAGGTTGACAAGCCATACAGTGGTCATAGATCCTCAGGTTGATAAGCCATACAGTGGTCATAGATCCTCAGGTTGATAAGCCATACAGTGGTCATAGATCCTCAGGTTGACAAGCCATACAGTGGTCATAGATCCTCAGGTTGACAAGCCATACAGTGGTCATAGATCCTCAGGTTGATAAGCCATACAGTGGTCATAGATCCTCAGGTTGATAAACCATAGACAGTGGTCATAGATCCTCAGGTTGACAAGCCATACAGTGGTCATAGATCCTCAGGTTGATAAGCCACAAGCCACAGTGGTCATAGATCCTCAGGTTGATAAGCCATACAGTGGTCATAGATCCTCAGGTTGATAAGCCATACAGTGGTCATAGATCCTCAGGTTGACAAGCCATACAGTGGTCATAGATCCTCAGGTTGATAAGCCATACAGTGGTCATAGATCCTCAGGTTGATAAGCCATACAGTGGCCATAGATCCTCAGGTTGACAAGCCATACAGTGGTCATAGATCCTCAGGTTGATAAGCCATACAGTGGTCATAGATCCTCAGGTTGACAAGCCATACAGTGGTCATAGATCCTCAGGTTGACAAGCCATACAGTGGTCATAGATCCTCAGGTTGATAAGCCATACAGTACAGTCAGGTTGTACAGTGGTCATAGATCCTCAGGTTGATAAGCCATACAGTGGTCATAGATCCTCAGGTTGATAAGCCATACAGTGGTCATAGATCCTCAGGTTGATAAGCCATACAGTGGTCATAGATCCTCAGGTTGACAAGCCATACAGTGGTCATAGATCCTCAGGTTGACAAGCCATACAGTGGTCATAGATCCTCAGGTTGATAAGCCATACAGTGGTCATAGATCCTCAGGTTGATAAGCCATACAGTGGTCATAGATCCTCAGGTTGACAAGCCATACAGTGGTCATAGATCCTCAGGTTGATAAGCAGTGGTCATAGATCCTCAGTTGATAAGCCATACAGTCATAGATCCTCAGGTTGATAAGCCAAACAGTGGTCATAGATCCTCAGGTTGACAAGCCATACAGTGGTCATAGATCCTCAGGTTGATAAGCCATACAGTGGTCATAGATCCTCAGGTTGATAAGCCATACAGTGGTCATAGATCCTCAGGTTGACAAGCCATACAGTGGTCAGTCAGGGCAGTGGTCATAGATCCTCAGGTTGACAAGCCATACAGTGGTCATAGATCCTCAGGTTGATAAGCCATACAGTGGTCATAGATCCTCAGGTTGACAAGCCATACAGTGGTCATAGATCCTCAGGTTGACAAGCCATACAGTGGTCATAGATCCTCAGGTTGATAAGCCATACAGTGGTCATAGATCCTCAGGTTGACAAGCCATACAGTGGTCATAGATCCTCAGGTTGATAAGCCATACAGTGGTCATAGATCCTCAGGTTGACAAGCCATACAGTGGTCATAGATCCTCAGGTTGACAAGCCATACAGTGGTCATAGATCCTCAGGTTGACAAGCCATACAGTGGTCATAGATTGACAAACCTCAGGTTGATAAGCCATACAGTGGTCATAGATCCTCAGGTTGACAAGCCATACAGTGGTCATAGATTCTCAGGTTGATAAGCCATACAGTGGTCATAGATCCTCAGGTTGATAAGCCATACAGTGGTCATAGTCATCCTCAGGTTGATAAGCCATACAGTGGTCATAGAGCCATACAGTGGTCATAGATCCTCAGGTTGATAAGCCATACAGTGGTCATAGATCCTCAGGTTGATAAGCCATACAGTGGTCATAGATCCTCAGGTTGATAAGCCATACAGTGGTCATAGATCCTCAGGTTGACAAGCCATACAGTGGTCATAGATCCTCAGGTTGACAAGCCATACAGTGGTCATAGATCCTCAGGTTGACAAACCATACAGTGGTCATAGATCCTCAGGTTGATAAGCCATACAGTGGTCATAGATCCTCAGGTTGATAAGCCATACAGGCCATTTGGAAAGTATTCAGACCACTTAACTTCTTCTACATTTTCTTAGGTTACAGACTTATTATTTTCTCATCAATCTACACACAATACCCCATAATGACAAAGCAAAAAAATGGTTTTTAGAAATGTTTGCAAATGTATAAAAATACAAAAAAACTGAAATATGACATTTACATAAGTACTCAGACCCTTTACTCAGTACTTTGTTGAAGCACCTTTGGCAGTGATTACGGCCTGGAGACTTCTTGGGTATGACGCCACAATCTTGGCACACCTGTATTTGGGGAGTTTCTCCCAGTCTTCTCTGCAGATCTTCTCAAGATCTGTCAGGTTGGATGGGGAATGACACTGCACAGCTATTTTCATTGTCTCTCCAGAGATGCCCGGGTTTTGGCTGGGACCCTCAAGGACATTGTCCTGTTGGAAGGTGAACCTTCACTCCAGTCTGAGGTCCTGAGCGCTCTGGAGCAGGTTTTCATCAAGGATCTCTCTGTACTTTGCTCTGTTCATCTTTACCTCAATCCTGACTAGTCTCCCAGTCCCTGCCGCTTAAATACATCCACACAGCATGATACTGCCACCACCATGCTTCACCGTAGGGATGGTGCCAGGTTTCCTCCAGATGTGACGCTTGGCATTCAGGCCAAAGAGTTCAATCTTGGTTTCATCAGACCAGAGAATCTTGTTTTACATGGTCTGAGAGTCTTTAGGTGCCTTTTGGCTAACTCCAAGCGGGCTGTCATGTGCCTTTTACTGAGGAGTGGCTTCCGTCTGGCCACTCTACCATAAAGGCCTGATTGGTGGAGCGCTGCAGAGATGGTTGTCCTTCTGAAAGGTTCACCCATCTCCACAGAGGAACTCTGGAGCTCTGTCAGATTGACCATTGGGTTCTTAGTCAGCTCCCTGATCAAGGCCCTTCTCCCGGATTGCTCAGTTTGGCCGGGTGGCCAGCTCTTGGAAGAACTTTGGTGGTTCCAAACTTTTTACATTTAAGAATGATGGAGGCCACTTTGTTCTTGGGGACCTTCAATGCATCAGAAATGTTTTGGTAGTGTTCAGAATAAAAAAATTATGACTACCCCATCTCTGTACCCCATACATTCAATTATCTGTAAGGTCTCTCAGTCAAGCAGTGAATTTCAAGCACAGATTCAACCACAAAGACCAGGGAGGTTTTCCAATGTTTTCGTAAAAGAAGGGAACCTATTGGTAGATGGGTAAAAATATCCCTTTGAGCATGGTGCAGTTATTCATTACGCTTTGGATGGTGTATCAATACACCCAGTCACTACAAAGATACAGGAACCCTTTCCAACTCAGTTGCCAGAGAGGAAGGAAACTGCTCAGGGATTTCACCAATGGTGGTTTTAAAACAGTTACAGAGTTTAATGGCTGAGATAGGAGATAACTGAGGATGGATCAACAACACTGTAGTTACTCCAGAAATAATAACATAAAGGACTGAGTGAAAATAAAGAAACATTTCCAGAATAAAAAATATTCCAAACATGCATCCTGTTTGCAATTAGGCACAAAAAAAATACTGAAAAGAATGTGGCAAAGCAATTAACTTTTTGTCCTGAATACAAAGCGTTATTCAATCTTCATATTTTCAAGGAAGATGGTGGCTGCATTGTGTTATGGGTATGCTTGTCACCGGCAAGGACTAGGGAGTTTTTTTGAGGGAAAAATAAACCGAATAGAGCTAAGCAAAACGTGGTTCAGTCTGCTTTCCATCAGACACTAGGAGACAAATTCACTGTTCAGCAGGACAAGGACAAATATACAATCCAGGTGTGCAAAGCTCTTGGAGATGTCACGATCGTCGTATGAAGCGGACGAAAATGCAGCGTGGTATGTGTTCATGATGATTTTTAAAATAAAAGAAAGCTCTGAACACTGAATACAAACTATACAAAACAATAAACGAATAACGACCGTGACGCTACAATGAGAACTGTGCTGAACACAAGCAACTAACATAGACAATCACCCAACAAACAAACAGTGAAACCCAGGCTACCTAAGTATGATTCTCAATCAGAGACAACTAATGACACCTGCCTCTGATTGAGAACCATACTAGGCCCGAAACATAGAAATCCCCAAAATCATAGAAAAACAAACATAGACTGCCCACCCCAACTCACGCCCCTGACCATCCTAAATAATGACAAAACAAAGGAAATAAAAGGTCAGACAGGAGAACCAGGTGCAGTCCATTTAGTGAGTAGCCAGACCAACACTAGAGAGGTAGGGAGAGAACAGAGGGAGGGAGGGAGGGAGGGAGGGAGGGAGGGAGGGGGAGGGAGGGAGGGAGGGAGGGAGGGAGGGAGGGAGGGAGGAGGGAGGGAGGGAGGGAGGGAGGGAGGGAGGGAGGGGGAGGGAGGGAGGGAGGGAGGGAGGGGAGGGAGAACCAGGTGCAGTCCATTTAGTGAGGAGCCAGACCAACACTACTGATTAATAGTCCTCTAGTATATGAGGTCAGCGTTATGGAATAGCTGTGCCAGTGTGTGTTTTACAAAAGACTGTAAAAAGCTGTAATCGCTGTCAAAGGTTATTCTGACATGTATTGACTCAGCGGGTTGAATACTTCATTAATCAAGATATATTAGTGTTTTATTTTACATTAATCAAAAAAATCTATATTTGAATTGTTCTTCCACTTTGACATTACAGAGTATTTTGTGAGGTTCATTGACTAAAAATGTACAATTAAATCAATGTTAATCCCAATTTGAAACAAATTAGGTAGGTAGGAAACACCTTCCAGTCCCAGTGTGTCTAACACAGACTCAGGTAGGAAACATCTTCCAGCCCCAATCTAACAGTCTGACACAGACTCAGGTAGGAAACATCTTCTAGCCCCAGTCTAACAGTCTGATACAGACTCAGGTAGGAAACACCTTCCAGCCCCAGTCTAACAGTCTGATACAGACTCAGGTAGGAAACACCTTCCAGCCCCAGTCTAGGGAAAGTACAGACTCAGGTAGGAAACACCCAGCCCCAGCCTAACAGTCTAACAGTCTGATACAGACTCAGGTAGTCTGGAAACACCTTCCAGCCCCAGTCTAACAGTCTGACACAGACTCAGGTAGGAAACATCTTCTAGCCCCAGTCTAACTGTCTAACACAGACTCAGGTAGGAAACACCTTCCAGCCCCAGTCTGTCTGATACAGACTCAGGTAGGAAACATCTTCTAGCCCCAGTCTAACAGTCTGATACAGACTCAGGTAGGAAACACCTTCCAGCCCCTCCAACTGTCTGATACAGACTCAGGTAGGAAACACCTTCCAGCCCCAGTCTAACAGTCTGATACAGACTCAGGTAGGAAACACCTTCCAGCCCCAGTCTAACTGTCTGACACAGACTCAGGTAGGAAACATCTTCTAGCCCCAGTCTAACTGTCTAACACAGACTCAGGTAGGAAACACCTTCCAGCCCCAGTCTAACAGTCTGATACAGACTCAGGTAGGAAACACCTTCCAGCCCCAGTCTAACAGTCTGATACAGACTCAGGTAGGAAACACCTTCCAGCCCCAGTCAACAGGTGTCTAGCCCCAGTCTAACAGACTACAGGTAGGAAACACCTTCCAGCCCCAGTCTAACTGTCTGATACAGACTCAGGTAGGAAACACCTTCCAGCCCCAGTCTAACAGTCTGATACAGACTCAGGTAGGAAACACCTTCCAGCCCCAGTCTAACAGTCTGATACAGACTCAGGTAGGAAACACCTTCCAGCCCCAGTCTAACTGTCTGATACAGACTCAGGTAGGAAACATCTTCTAGCCCCAGTCTAACTGTCTAACACAGACTCAGGTAGGAAACACCTTCCAGCCCCAGTCTGTCTGATACAGACTCAGGTAGGAAACACCTTCCAGCCCCAGTCTAACAGTCTGATACAGACTCAGGTAGGAAACACCTTCCAGTCCCAGCCCCAGGTAGGAAACACCTTCCAGCCCCAGTCTAACTGTCTGATACAGACTCAGGTAGGAAACACCTTCCAGTCCCAGTCTAACAGTCTGACACAGACTCAGGTAGGAAACATCTTCTAGCCCCAGTCTGTCTGATACAGACTCAGGTAGGAAACATATTCTAGCCCCAGTCTGTCTAATACAGACTCAGGTAGGAAACATATTCTAGCCCCAGTCTGTCTGATACAGACTCAGGTAGGAAACACCTTCCAGTCCAGTCTAACAGTCTGATACAGACTCAGGTAGGAAACATCTTTAGCCCCAGTCTGTCTGATACAGACTCAGGTAGGAAACATCTTCTAGCCCCAGTCTGTCTGATACAGACTCAGGTAGGAAACATATTCTAGCCCCAGTCTAACAGTCTGATACAGACTCAGGTAGGAAACACCTTCCAGCTCCAGTCTGTCTGATACAGACTCAGGTAGGAAACATCTTCCAGCCCCAGTCTAACTGTCTGACACAGACTCAGGTAGGAAACATCTTCTAGCCCCAGTCTAACAGTCTGATACAGACTCAGGTAGGAAACACCTTCCAGCCCCAGTCTGTCTGATACAGACTCAGGTAGGAAACATCTTCCAGCCCCAGTCTAACTGTCTAACACAGACTCAGGTAGGAAACACCTTCCAGTCCCAGTCTAACAGTCTGATACAGACTCAGGTAGGAAACATCTTCCAGCCCCAGTCTGTCTGATACAGTAGGAAACATCTTCCAGCCCCAGTCTGTCTGATACAGACTCAGGTAGGAAACACCTTCCAGCCCCAGTCTAACAGTCTGACACAGACTCAGGTAGGAAACATCTTCTAGCCCCAGTCTGTCTGATACAGACTCAGGTAGGAAACATATTCTAGCCCCAGTCTAACTCTAACACAGACTCAGGTAGGAAACATCTTCTAGCCCCAGTCTGTCTGATACAGACTCAGGTAGGAAACACCTTCCAGTCCCAGTCTAACAGTCTGATACAGACTCAGGTAGGAAACATCTTCTAGCCCCAGTCTAACAGTCTGATACAGACTCAGGTAGGAAACATCAGTTCTAACTGTCTAACACCCAGTCTCCAGCCCCAGTCTAACTGTCAACACAGACTCAGGTAGGAAACATCTTCCAGTCCCAGTCTAACTGTCTAACACAGACTCAGGTAGGAAACACCTTCCAGCCCCAGTCTAACAGTCTGATACAGACTCAGGTAGGAAACATCTTCTAGCCCCAGTCTGTCTGATACAGACTCGGGTAGGAAACATCTTCAGCCCCAGTCTAACTGTCTGATACAGACTCAGGTAGGAATCACCTTCCAGCCCCAGTCTAACTGTCTGATACAGAGACAGAGAGGAAATATGGAGCTGATCCTGTCTAACTGTCTCCAATAGAATCTGACATGTCTCTATTCATCATCTCTAACTGAGACGTTCAACATACTATTGAAACTAAAACTCTGTCCAGAAACAAAACCCTCCACTCCTCTCCACCCTTCTCCTCTCTTCTCCCCTCCTCTCCTCTCTTATCCTCTCTCCTCCCCTCTCTTATCTCTCTCCTCCCCTTCTCCCATCCTCTCCTCTTCTCCCATCCTCTCTTCTCCTCTCTCCTCCCCCTCTCTCCTTTCCCCCTCCTTTCTCCCATCCTCTCTTCTCCTCTCTTCTCCCCTCCTCTCCTCTCTTATCCTCTCTCCTCCCTTCTCCCATCCTCTCCTTTCCTCTCCTCCTCCCATCCTCTCTTCTCCCTCTCCTCCTCTCTCCTCCTCCCATCCTCTCTCCTCTCCTCTTCTCCCATCCTCTCTTCCCCTCTTCCTCCCCTCTCCTCTTCCTCGACTCTCTTCTTTCCTTCCCCTCTCCTCACCCCTCTTCTCTCCCTCTCTCCCAGCCTCTCCCCTCCTCTTCTCATCTCCTCTCTCCTCTCCCCTCTTATCATCTGGCCTGGAATACGTCTGAAATCACAAACCAGGACTGAAGGCTGAGGAACGTTATAATTAAAAGGAGGGGAAGGAGGCCAACGAGAACAACGTACAAAATGACAAAGGCGTAGTTTAGTGTCTGGCGTGATCTTGATCATGCTTAGCTTTGTTTGTGTCCCAAATGGCACCTATTCCCTATATAGTGCACTATTTTAGACGAGGGCACATAGGGCTCTGGTCAAAAGTAGTGCACTATATAGGGACATGTGGGACATAACCTATCTGAGTGAGCTGACAGGAGAGGAGAGATCCTGGTGATGATGACAGCCAGGCAGCAGAGTTATTATGTCTGATGAAAAGGCCTGCCACTCACAGATCTGCCTCTGTCTGGTCCTCCGCCAACACACTCAGTACTATCAGTGGGCTCTCATAGAGAACAGAACAGGTCAGGACCATACAGCAGTGGATTCTGGGTAATGGAGAGTACAGTACTATTATATTGTAGACTGATTAGACCTACCACAGGCTGAGTAAACACTTCCCCCTCTGAGGACATGGGCTGACCAGGAATAACATTTGCAAACCATTATGTATGAGTATATAACTGGAAGTACCAATCAAAAGAGAGGGAGGATCTTCAGCCAAGTTAAATAAACCAACAGCAGTTAAAGAATGAACAAGATCCTTCAGCACCACAGCTTCATTTGCATCATAAAACAAAACCAAAAAAACCAACATCCTTTCAGTCAATCAATTCATTCAGTCATTGGTTGATTGTAATAACAACATAGATGACCTACCTAGAGCAGTCACGCCGAAGCCAGGTGGACAGGACGTGTGTTTGATGCAGAACTCCACCACCAGGTGGTAGCCTGGGATACACTCACACAGCTGGTCGTGGGTTCTGTTACACTCCTGACTGACCAGCTGCCTCTCCTTGCAGACGGTCGTGCAGTATTGGCAGCTGTCGCCCAGTGCCAGTGTTCTGAGAAGGACCGGTCGGGGCACGGCGAGCAGGCGGTGGGGGGTTTCGGCGGTACAGTGGGTCAGGACAGCCGTGCCGGGCGGACACTGGTCACACAGGAGGAGTTCAGAGGTCAAGGGGTCGTAGTGCTGGTACTTAGGGGGTGGGACCTCATGGAACGCCCAGGAGAAGGAAATGGCGAAGAGCTGTGGAGAAATAGAGAGAGAGAGGGGGAAGAGAGAGGAGGGGGAGAAGAGAGATAGTGGGGAAATGAAAGAGAGAACAGAGAGAGAAGAGGGAGAGAGAGATATAGAAAGATAAAGAGAGAGTCAGAGAACAGAGAGAGGAGGGGGAGGGAGAAGAGAGATAGTGGGGAAATGAAAGAGAGAAACAGAGAAGAGAGAGAGATATAGAAAGATAAAGAGAGAGTCAGAGAACAGAGATAGTGGGAAATGAGAACAGAGGAAATATAGAAAGATAAAGAGAGAGTCAGAGAACAGAGAGAGGAGGGGGAGGGAGAAGAGAGATAGTGGGGAATGAAAGAGAGAACAGAGAGAGAAGAGGGAGAGAGATATAGAAAGATAAAGAGAGAGTCAGAGAACAGAGAGAGGAGGGGGAGGGAGAAGAGAGATAGTGGGGGAATGAAAGAGAGAACAGAGAGAGAAGAGGAGAGAGAGATATAGAAAGATAAAAGAGAGTCAGAGAACAGAGAGAGGAGGGGGAGGGAGAAGAGAGATAGTGGGGAAATGAAAGAGAGAACAGAGAGAGAAATATAGAAAGATAAAGAGAGAGTCAGAGAACAGAGAGAGGAGGGGGAGGGAGAAGAGAGATAGTGGGGAAATGAAAGAGAGAACAGAGAGAGAAGAGGGAGAGAGAGATATAGAAAGATAAAGAGAGTCAGAGAACAGAGAGAGGAGGGGGAGGGAGAAGAGAGATAGTGGGGAAATGAAAGAGAGAACAGAGAGAGAAGAGGGAGAGAGAGATATAGAAAGATAAAGAGCGAGTCAGAGAACAGAGAGAGGAGGGGGAGGGAGAAGAGAGATAGTGGGGAAATGAAAGAGAGAACAGAGAGAGAAGAGGGAGAGAGAGAGGTGAAAAAAGAGAGACAGAAAGGGAGAGAGAACAGAGAGGAGAACCACCAGATTAGACAGAACGAATGTTTACAGCCTATCTGATGCCAGAGAAACTAAGTGTTCAGGCTTGTTGTGATTGACCGGGTGTAACCCAAGCCTGGGGTGATTGACTGAGTGACTAAGTGTTATATGAAGCCAGAAACCAGGCAGGACTAAATAGAAGCGTGTCGGTGATTGACAGTGTAAAGCAGCAGTAAGCAAGGCAGCAGCCTTCACCGCTGTGGCCCAGATGTCAATTCTCCCTCCGGGGACTTCCCTACCTCCCTACGCCACTGTCATGAAAAGCACTGTATCCAGTCAGCAATGTCCCTCAGAATCTCCTGCAGAACTGTATAGGCCTTGGCCTGGGGTGACCTATACTGGCCTGGGGTGACCTATACTGGCCTGGGGTGACCTAAACTGGCCTGGGGTGACCTAAACTGGCCTGGGGTGACCTAAACTGGCCTGGCGTGACCTATCAACTGGGGTGACTTAAACTGGCCTGGCCTGGGGTGCCCTATACTGGCCTGGGGTGACCTATACTGGCCTGGGGTGACCTATACTGGCCTGGGGTGACCTATACTGGCCTGGGGTGACCTATAGCCCGGCCTGGGGTGGCCAATACTGGCCCGGCCTATACTGGGGGTGACCTATACTGGCCTGGGGTGACCTATACTAGCCCGGCCTGGGGTGGCCTATACTGGCCCGGCCTGGGGGACCTATACTGGCCCGGCCTGGGGTAACCTATACTGGCCCGGCCTGGGGTGACCTATACTGGCCCGGCCTGGGGGACCTATACTGGCCTGGCCTGGGGTGACCTATACTGTCCTGGCCTGGGGTGACCTATACTGTCCTGGCCTGGGGTGACCTATATTGGCCCGGCCTGGGGTGACCTATATTGGCCCAGCCTGGGGTGACCTATACTGGCCCGGCCTGGGGTGACCTATACTGGCCCGGCCTGGGGGCCTATACTGGCCTGGGGTGACCTATACTGGCCTGGGGTGACTTTTCTGTCCTGGCCTGGGGTGACCTATAATGGCCCGGCCTGGGGACCTATATTGGCCCGGCCTGGGGTGACCTATACTGGCCTGGCTGTCCTGGCCTGGGGTGACCTATACTGGCCCGGCCTGGGGGGACCTATACTGGCCCAGCCTGGGGTGACCTATACTGGCCCGGCCTGGGGGTGACCTATACTGGCCCGGCCTGGGGGCCTATACTGGCCTGGGGTGACCTATACTGGCCTGGGGTGACCTTCTGTCCTGGCCTGGGGTGACCTATATTGGCCCGGCCTGGGGTGACCTATATTGGCCCGGCCTGGGGTGACCTATACTGGCCCGGCCTGGGGGGACCTATACTGTCCTGGCCTGGGGTGACCTATCCTGGCCTGGGGTGACCTATGCTGGCTCTGCCATGCCAAATAAACATGGGGCCTATACTGGCCTGGGGTGAAAACCTGGGGTAGACTGATTTCTGTCCTGGCCCTCTTGGCCCTTCTGGGGGTCTTTCTGTCCCTTCTCCCCCTTCTCTTCCTGGCCTTCCCGTCAGTCTCCAGACCTGGGGGACCTAATTGGCCCAGCCTGGGGTGAAACTGCCTGGGGTGACCTAAATGCTGGGGGCCTAAACTGTTATCTAAATCCTGGGGTACTGTAAATTGCCTTAGCTAAATGGCCCGGCCTGGGGTGACTGTAAACTGTCAGCTAAATCCTTACTGGTAAACTGGGGGGTTATCTAAATCTTTACTGTAAACTGTTATCTAAATTTCTGTCCTGGCCTGATATCTAAATGGCCCTTACTGTAAACTGATATCTAAATGGCCCGGCCTTATTGTAAACTGGTGGGGGTGACCTAAATGGCCTGGGGTGACTGTAAACTGTCCTGGCCTAAATACCTTACTGTAAACTGGGGGACCTATATTGCTTGTTTTACTCCCGGGAAATGCCCCTGTGCATTCTGTATATGGAAGTTCTGGAATAAAGACATTGTTGAACTTTTGACCTTTCATCATTCAGTGGGAAGTCACCATTCAATGACATTCTGCTACAGAGCTCTAGACCAAAATTACACGCTGCTCTGTCGCCCATAATTACAATGTTCTGATCATCTGAAGGGAAGTCACATTGGATGACTCCTGTGGCCGTTCGCCAGCTGAGAGGGAATACAGCTGGAGTGTGTACATCCCCTCAATCAGACAGAGGCTTAGTGGCTCAGCGGTCTTAAGGCACTGCATCTCAGTGCTTAGAGGCGTCACTACAGACCCTGGTTCGATTCCAGGCTGTATCACAACCGGCCGTGATTAGGAGTCCCATAGGGCGGCGCACAATTGGCCCAGCGTCGTCCGGGTTTGGCCGGAGTAGGCTGTCATTGTAAATAAGAATTTGTTCTGAACTGACATGCCTAGTTAAAATAAAAATATGGCTCCCTATGTAGTGCACTACTTTTGACCAGAACCCATAGGACTATATAGGGAATAGCGTGCAATTTGGGACGCATTAAGAGTTTACAAGTGTATTACACAGTAGTCAGTCAAGGAGATGTTATTCTGCTCGTCAGTGTCCAAACCGCTGAATGACACGAGAATTGAAATTAGGGCAGGAGCGTGATTTAAAAAACAAAATACTACTTCCTCTAACTAACTCAGGCTATGGAGCAGGATTTAAAAGACTTCCTCTGACTAACTCAGGCTATGGAGCAGGATTTAAAAGACTTCCTCTGACTAACTCAGGCTATGGAGCAGGATTTAAAAGACTTCCTCTGACTAACTCAGGCTATGGAGCAGGATTTAAAAGACTTCCTCTGACTAACTCAGGCTATGGAGCAGGATTTAAAAGACTTCCTCTGACTAACTGAGGCTATGGAGCAGGATTTAAAAGACTTCCTCTGACTAAAGTGCTGTAGCCTAATGGCTTTCCATATTCAACCTAAACCACCATCTCCCGGAGGGATGACAGACAGTCATTTCCATGTGTATCATTTCCTGCATTAAGCACTGAGGAGGAACACACCCAGCAGCTGACTGAGAGGAACGCATTGGAGGACCTAGGCTACAAGTACCAAATGGCCCCCATATTCCCTATGTAGTGCACTATATAGGGAATAGGGTCCCCATAGGGCTCTGGTCAGCAGTAGTGCACTATATAGGGAATAGGGTCCCAATAGGGCTCTGATCAGCAGTAGTGCACTATAGGGAATAGGGTCCCAATAGGGCTCTGGTCAACAGTAGTGCACTACATAGGGAATAGGGCCCCCATAGGGCTCTGGTCAACAGTAGTACACTATATAGGGGAAACCCAGGCTATGGTCAACAGTAGTGCACTATATAGGGAATAGGGCCACCATAGGGCTCTGGTCAACAGTAGTGCACTATATAGGGAATAGGGCCCCCATAGGGCTATGGTCAACAGTAGTGCACTATATAGGGAATAGGGCCCCCATAGGGCTCTGGTCAACAGTAGTGCACTATATAGGGAATAGGGCCCCCATAGGGCTATGGTCAACAGTAGTGCACTATATAGGGAATAGGGCCCCCATAGGGCTCTGGTCAACAGTAGTGCACTATATAGGGAATAGGGCCCCCATAGGGCTCTGGTCAACAGTAGTGCACTATATAGGGAATAGGGTCCCCATAGGGCTATGGTCAACAGTAGTGCACTATATAGGGAATAGGGCCCCCATAGGGCTCTGGTCAACAGTAGTGCACTATATAGGGAATAGGGTCCCCATAGGGCTCTGGTCAACAGTAGTGCACTATATAGGGAATAGGGCCCCCATAGGGCTCTGGTCAACAGTAGTGCACTATATAGGGAATAGGGCCCCCATAGGGCTCTGGTCAACAGTAGTGCACTATATAGGGGAATAGGGCCCCCATAGGGCTCTGGTCAACAGTAGTGCACTATATAGGGAATAGGGCCCCCATAGGGCTATGGTCAACAGTAGTGCACTATATAGGGAATAGGGCCCCCATAGGGCTCTGGTCAACAGTAGTGCACTATATAGGGAATAGGGCCCCCATAGGGCTATGGTCAACAGTAGTGCACTATATAGGGAATAGGGTCCCCATAGGGCTCTGGTCAACAGTAGTGCACTATATAGGGAATAGGGCCCCCATAGGGCTATGGTCAACAGTAGTGCACTATATAGGGAATAGGGCCCCCATAGGGCTCTGGTCAACAGTAGTGCACTATAGAGGGAATAGGGTGCCATTTAAGATACAGACCTAGGCAATGTCCCAACTATCTCTCCTTCCTCCTAAAGTGTGCACTTGGTCACTTCCCTTAAAGCCCCAATGCAGTCTTTTTAATTGTATTTTTAAACCATCACCATGTGTGTTTATTTCATGAAAATAACTCAAAAAATATTTTTTATCATTTATTTCCCTGAGCTACCTTTTGCCTTTGAAATGCTCAGTCCGATCGTGTGGGCGTGTCGATACACATTTTTAAATGTTTACAATACACGGCCCTGATTGGCGGTTAGGATGGTCTCGACTCGAGCAGGGGTCTCCAACATCACGAGCTACCAGTAGCTCACAGCCTACCTATGAGTAGCTAAATCAACACAACATTGACATTATCCCACCCCTGGTTAGCCACTATTGGCTTAAAAAGCCAAACCTAACACAATATCTGCCAATTAATTTCCAGCAATATCGCCCCTGTCTGTCTGTGTGGTGCGAGCGTCTGTCTATCACTCCGTGTGTATCAAGTTGATGTGATAACCATCTTGTTGGTTGACAGAAATACTTTCCCCCAAAAACACTCTCATATAAATGTTAACTGCAAAGTAGTCTTACCTGGCACAAGTGTTTAATGAGTAGATATAATTTGTATGTATAATTTGTTATTGGCTAACTTTGCCATAGAATGAGTAGCAGCAGTATAAAACCATCACCAGACCGGCTTATTAGACGGCACATTCCTCACGCGCTACATATTAAAGGGACAGACGCCCAATTAAAGAGGAATTACACAAAACCCCCAGACAATGGTCTTCTGATGTGATGTCATCATTAACATGGACTCAGAACATCTATTGGAGTTGTTTATTAAACCCTTATTTTACCAGGCATGTTGTCAGAAAACATAGTACACTACTTTCTGTTGTACACTAAGGACCAGGGAAGAGTTGATAACATAGTACACTACTTTCTGTTCTACACTAAGGACCAGGAGAAGAGTTGATAACATAGTACACTACTTTCTGTTCTACACTAAGGACCAGGAGAAGAGTTGATAACATAGTACACTACTTTCTGTTCTACACTAAGGACCAGGAGAAGAGTTGATAACATAGTACACTACTTTCTGTTCTACACTAAGGACCAGGAGAAGAGTTGATAACATAGTACACTACTTTCTGTTGTACACTAAGGACCAGGGGAAGAGTTGATAACATAGTACACTACTTTCTGTTCTACACTAAGGACCAGGGGAAGAGTTGATAACATAGTACACTACTTTCTGTTCTACACTAAGGACCAGGGGAAGAGTTGATAACATAGTACACTACTTTCTGTTGTACACTAAGGACCAGGGGAAGAGTTGATAACATAGTACACTACTTTCTGTTCTACACTAAGGACCAGGGGAAGAGTTGATAACATAGTACACTACTTTCTGTTCTACACTAAGGACCAGGGGAAGAGTTGATAACATAGTACACTACTTTCTGTTGTACACTAAGGACCAGGGGAAGAGTTGATAACATAGTACACTACTTTCTGTTGTACACTATGTTATCAACTCTTCTCCTGGTCCTTAGTGTACAACAGAAAGTAGTGTACTAAGGACCAGGAGAAGAGTTGATAACATAGTACACTACTTTCTGTTGTACACTAAGGACCAGGGGAAGAGTTGATAACATAGTACACTACTTTCTGTTGTACACTAAGGACCAGGGGAAGAGTTGATAACATAGTACACTACTTTCTGTTGTACACTAAGGACGAGGGGAAGAGTTGACAACATAGTACACTACTTTCTGTTGTACACTAAGGACGAGGGAAGTTGAGTACACTACTTTCTGTTGTACACTAAGGACCAGGGGAAGAGTTGCAGGGGAGAGGAGAATAAGAGAAGGATGCACCTATTTGAAAGTTTGAAAAAAAATGAGTAGCTTGTGACGTGTGTTTTTTTTTAAGTAGCTCTCATGCTAGAAAAGGTTGGAGAACCCTGCTGTAGAGCCTACCTCGTTAACCCCTTCAAATAGAACTGCTCATTGGTCAGAATAATCTAATCGTATTGTGATGTCATGCTGTGGCCAAAAACTCCATCCCACCTGAACAGGCTTTTTCTTTTTTTTTTTTAAAAGCTCTTATACTAAAAGGACATTATCATAATTTTCACAATTTGAGAGTGTTATTTCGACCTCAAAGTGCTGAAATAACATGAATGAAACTGTAAAATCACTGCACTGCCCCTTTAACTCATTTGAAAGGAGAGGACTGGTATACAATGCTTTTAGATTTGTGGGAAGTAGTAAACGAACGCACACATCAGTAGAAAGTAGACTCGCCTCCAGACGTTCTAAGTTTGGTTTAAAAAAAACGTCAAGCAACAAGACTATGGAGGACCAAATGTATTGTACACACAGCGGTAAGTCTCTTTGGATAACAGAGTCGGCTATATGGTATACATCATTAGGTCTATTACAATGGAGGATCAGAAGGCTGGAGAGCTGAGGGATGGATGGATGGAGTCAGTACTGCTGTTCAGGTGGTCTGCCTGGGGATTTCAGCTCTTCAGAGACATCAAACACACACACAGACTGACCCAGCCCTCTGCCTCTAACTAAACTGACTGATGTAAAATCCCCCCCATTAAAAGGCCTCAGAGGCTACATCCCAAAATGGCACCCTATTCCCTATATAGTGCACTACTTTAGACCAGAGCCCTATGGCACCCTATTCCCTACATAGTGCACTACTTTAGACCAGAGCCCTATGGCACCCTATTCCCTACACATAGTGCACTACTTTAGACCAAAGTCCTATGGGCCCTGGTCAAAAGAGTACACTGAATAGGGATTAGGGTGCTATTTGGGACACACTAGTGGGAGGCCTGGCATCAAACAGCACTCTTGATGAAATCCTAAAACCATCAACGACCCCAGCAGCTATGAGCAGATGGGTCGGTACCCATAATACCCATAACAAATCAAATGTTAGTATACAGATGATATAACATACACATACTGTGAGACATTACAACTTAATAAACCTAGGAGAATGACAAATCTGGCACGTTCAACTCTTACAATCAAATCAAATGTTATTTGTCACATGCGCCCGAATACAACAGGTGTAGGTAGACCTTACAGTGAAATGCTGAATACAACAGGTGTAGTAGACCTTACAGGGAAATGCTGAATACAACAGGTGTAGTAGACCTTACAGTGAAATGCTGAATACAACAGGTGTAGTAGACCTTACAGTGAAATGCTGAATACAACAGGTGTAGTAGACCTTACAGGGAAATGCTGAATACAACAGGTGTAGTAGACCTTACAGGGAAATGCTGAATACAACAGGTGTAGTAGACCTTACAGGGAAATGCTGAATACAACAGGTGTAGGTAGACCTTACAGGGAAATGCTGAATACAACAGGTGTAGGTAGACCTTACAGGGAAATGCTGAATACAACAGGTGTAGGTAGACCTTACAGGGAAATGCTGAATACAACAGGTGTAGTAGACCTTGCAGGGAAATGCTGAATACAACAGGTGTAGTAGACCTTACAGTGAAATGCTGAATACAACAGGTGTAGTAGACCTTACAGTGAAATGCTGAATACAACAGGTGTAGTAGACCTTACAGTGAAATGCTGAATACAACAGGTGTAGTAGACCTTACAGTGAAATGCTGAATACAACAGGTGTAGTAGACCTTACAGGGGAATGCTGAATACAACAGGTGTAGTAGACCTTACAGTGAAATGCTGAATACAACAGGTGTAGTAGACCTTACAGTGAAATGCTGAATACAACAGGTGTAGTAGACCTTACAGTGAAATGCTGAATACAACAGGTGTAGTAGACCTTACAGTGAAATGCTGAATACAACAGGTGTAGTAGACCTTACAGTGAAATGCTGAATACAACAGGTGTAGTAGACCTTACAGTGAAATGCTGAATACAACAGGTGTAGTAGACCTTACAGTAAAATGCTGAATACAACAGGTGTAGTAGACCTTACAGTGAAATGCTGAATACAACAGGTGTAGTAGACCTTACAGTGAAATGCTGAATACAACAGGTGTAGGTAGACCTTACAGTGAAATGCTGAATACAACAGGTGTAGTAGACCTTACAGTGAAATGCTGAACACAACAGGTGTAGCAGACCTTACAGTGAAATGCTGAACACAACAGGTGTAGGTAGACCTTACAGTGAAATGCTGAATACAACAGGTGTAGTAGACCTTACATTTAAATGCTGACTGACAAGCCCTTAACCAACAATGCAGTTTAAAAAAAAAAAAACTAACAAAAATAAGAATAAGAAATAAAAGTCACAAATCAATATTTGGGTCAATAAAGTCCACCAACTAACTTTTAGAAACCTGTAACAGTACAGGCAGGTAGCCAAGTATGAAAGCAAAACAGTAGCAGCGATAGCAGAGATTCATACAGTATGTGTAACCATGGCAGAGTATGTCATTGATCTCCATATCATTTAGTCCCAGGCTGTGTTCCACTGTCTCTGATTTATGCAGCATTACAACTAACAGATGATAGTTTATGAGTGGGAGGCCGTAGCAAGAGTTTGGCACGGTCAAGTGGGTATTTGTTAATGATTAACTAAAGATAATATAAACATTTCTGATGAAACTGAGTCTGATATATATATATATCAGACTCAGTTTCATCAGAAATGATTGAAACTGAGTCTTTCTCCATCAGAAATGTTTATATTATCGTTAGTTAATCATTAACAAATACCCACTTTACCGTGCCAAACTCTTGCTACGGCCTCCCACTCATAAATGATCATCTGTTAGTTGTAATGCTGCATAAATCAGAGACAGTGGAACACAGCCTGGGACTAAATGTATATATATATATTCTGTTTGTTTTGAAGGATTCTTTCAATGGACATTTCCACCAACTTCCGAGTCATTTTGGAGGATGTTTACACATACCACCTAACTCACCTGAGAACCAGGGTGAATCCCGAAATGGAAACGTGTTCCTGTAGTAATTCAGATGGCATCAGTCATGCGGTTTCCACAGTACATGACAACAACTTAAACAGTAGAGAAAAGGATAGAGACACTGTCTCTCAGTGTTTCAATGTTATTAGAGTAGAGAAAAGGATAGAGACACTGTCTCTCAGTGTTTCAATGTTATTAGAGTAGAGAAAAGGATAGAGACACTGTCTCTCAGTGTAGTAGAGAAAAGGATAGAGACACTGTCTCTCAGTGTTTCAATGTTATTAGAGTAGAGAAAAGGATAGAGACACTGTCTCTCAGTGTTTCAATGTTATTAGAGTAGAGAAAAGGATAGAGACACTGTCTCTCAGTGTTTCAATGTTATTAGAGTAGAGAAAAGGATAGAGACACTGTCTCTCAGTGTTTCAATGTTATTAGAGTAGAGAAAGGGATAGAAACACTGTCTCTCAGTGTAGTAGAGAAAAGGATAGAGACACTGTCTCTCAGTGATTCCATGTTATTATACCATATCCAACCTATTAGTTCCACCACCCACACATGCAATGACATCTCCTGGTTTCAATGATGTTTCTAGAGACAATATCTCTCTCTTCATCACTCAATACCTAGGTTTACCTCCACTGTATTCACATACTACCATACCTTTGTCTGTACATTATACCTTGATGCTATTTTATCGCCCCCAGAAACCTCCTTTTACTCTCTGTTCCAGACGTTCTAGACGACCAATTCTCATAGCTTTTAGCCATACCCTTATTCTACTCCTCCTATGTTCCTCTGGCGATGTAGAGGTGAATCCAGGCCCTGCAGTGCCTAGCTCCACTCCTATTCCCCAGGCGCTCTCTTTTGATGACTTCTGTGACCGTAATAGCCTTGGTTTCATGCATGTTAACATTAGAAGCCTCCTCCCTAAGTTTGTTCTATTCACTGCTTTAGCATACTCAGCCAACCCGGATGTTCTAGCTGTGTCTGAATCCTGGCTTAGGAAGACCACCAAAAATTCAGAAATTTTAATTCCAAACTACAACATTTTCAGACAAGATAGAACTGCCAAAGGGGGCGGTGTTGCAATCTACTGCAAAGATAGCCTGCAGAGTTCTGTCCTACTATCCAGGTCTGTACCCAAACAATTTGAACTTCTACTTTTAAAAATCCACCTCTCTAAAAACAAGTCTCTCACCGTTGCCGCCTGCTATAGACCACCCTCTGCCCCCAGCTGTGCTCTGGACACCATATGTGAACTGATTGCCCCCATCTATCTTCAGAGTTCGTGCTGCTAGGCGACCTAAACTGGAACATGCTTAACACCCCAGCCATCCTACAATCTAAACTTGATGCCCTCAATCTCACACAAATTATCAATGAACCTACCAGGTACCTCCCCAAAGCCTTAAACACGGGCACCCTCATAGATATAATCCTAACCAACTTCCACTCTAAATACACCTCTGCTGTCTTCAACCAAGATCTCAGCGATCACTGCCTCATTGCCTGCATCTGTAATGGGTCAGCGGTCAAACGACCTCCACTCATCACTGTAAAACGCTCCTTGAAACACTTCTGCGAGCAGGCCTTTCTAATCGACCTGGCCGGGGTATCCTGGAAGGATATTGATCTCATCCCGTCAGTAGAGGATGCCTGGATATTTTTTTAAATGCCTTCCTAACCATCTTAAATAAACATGCCCCATTCAAGAAATTTAGAACCAGGAACAGATATAGCCCTTGGTTCTCCCCAGACCTGACTGCCCTTAACCAACACAAAAACATCCTATGGCGTTCTGCATTAGCATCGAACAGCCCCGTGATATGCAGCTGTTCAGGGAAGCTAGAAACCATTATACACAGGCAGTTGGAAAAGCCAAGGCTAGCTTTTTCAAGCAGAAATTTGCTTCCTGCAACACTAACTCAAAAAGTTCTGGGACACTGTAAAGTCCATGGAGAATAAGAACACCTCTTCCCAGCTGCCCACTGCACTGAAGATAGGAAACACTGTCACCACTGATAAATCCACCATAATTGAGAATTTCAATAAGCATTTTTCTATGGCTGGCCATGCTTTCCACCTGGCTACTCCTACCCCGGTCAACAGCACTGCACCCCCAACAGCAACTCGCCCAAGCCTTCCCCATTTCTCCTTCTCCCAAATCCATTCAGCTGATGTTCTGAAAGAGCTGCAAAATCTGGACCCCTACAAATCAGCCGGGCTAGACAATCTGGACCCTTTCTTTTTAAAATTATCTGCCGAAATTGTTGCCACCCCTATTACTAGCCTGTTCAACCTCTCTTTCGAATCGTCTGAGATTCCCAAAGATTGGAAAGCAGCTGCGGTCATCCCCCTCTTCAAAGGGGGACACTCTTGACCCAAACTGCTACAGACCTATATCTATCCTACCGTGCCTTTCTAAGGTCTTCGAAAGCCAAGTCAACAAACAGATTACCGACCATTTCGAATCTCACCATACCTTCTCTGCTATGCAGTCTGGTTTCAGAGCTGGTCATGGGTGCACCTCAGCCACGCTCAAGGTCCTAAACGATATCTTAACCGCCATCGATAAGAAACATTACTGTGCAGCCGTATTCATTGATCTGGCCAAGGCTTTCGACTCTGTCAATCACCACATCCTCATCGGCAGACTCGACAGCCTTGGTTTCTCAAATGATTGCCTCACCTGGTTCACCAACTACTTCTCTGATAGAGTTCAGTGTGTCAAATCGGAGGGTCTGCTGTCCGGACCTCTGACAGTCTCTATGGGGGTGCCACAGGGTTAAATTCTTGGACCGACTCTCTTCTCTGTATACATCAATGAGGTCGCTCTTGCTGCTGGTGAGTCTCTGATCCACCTCTACGCAGACGACACCATTCTGTATACTTCCGGCCCTTCTTTGGACACTGTGTTAACAACCCTCCAGGCAAGCTTCAATGCCATACAACTCTCCTTCCGTGGCCTCCAATTGCTCTTAAATACAAGTAAAACTGAATGCATGCTCTTCAACCGATCGCTACCTGCACCTACCCGCCTGTCCAACATCACTACTCTGGACGGCTCTGACTTAGAATACGTGGACAACTACAAATACTTAGGTGTCTGGTTAGACTGTAAACTCTCCTTCTAGACCCATATCAAACATCTCCAATCCAAAGTTAAATCTAGAATTGGCTTCCTATTTCGCAACAAAGCATCCTTCACTCATGCTGCCAAACATACCCTTGTAAAACTGACCATCCTACCAATCCTCGACTTTGGCGATGTCATTTACAAAATAGCCTCCAATACCCTACTCAACAAATTGGATGCAGTCTATCACAGTGCAATCCGTTTTGTCACCAAAGCCCCATATACTACCCACCATTGCAACCTGTACGCTCTCGTTGGCTGGCCCTCGCTTCATTCTCGTCGCCAAACCCACTGGCTCCATGTCATCTACAAGACCCTGCTAGGTAAAGTCCCCCTTATCTCAGCTCGCTGGTCACCATAGCATCTCCCACCTGTAGCACACGCTCCAGCAGGTATATCTCTCTAGTCACCCCCAAAACCAATTCTTTCTTTGGCCGCTTCTCCTTCCAGTTCTCTGCTGCCAATGACTGGAACGAACTACAAAAATCTCTGAAACTGGAAACACTTATCTCCCTCACTAGCTTTAAGCACCAACTGTCAGAGCAGCTCACAGATTACTGCACCTGTACATAGCCCACCTATAATTTAGCCCAAACAACTACCTCTTTCCCAACTGTATTTAATTTTAATTAATTAATTTATTTTGCTCCTTTGCACCCCATTATTTTTATTTCTACTTTGCACATTCTTCCATTGCAAAACTACCATTCCAGTGTTTTACTTGCTATATTGTATTTACTTTGCCACCATGGCCTTTTTTGCCTTTACCTCCCTTCTCACCTCATTTGCTCACATTGTATATAGACTTGTTTATACTGTATTATTGACTGTATGTTTGTTTTACTCCATGTGTAACTCTGTGTCGTTGTATCTGTCGAACTGCTTTGCTTTATCTTGGCCAGGTCGCAATTGTAAATGAGAACTTGTTCTCAACTTGCCTACCTGGTTAAATAAAAGGTCAAATAAAATTTTTAAAAAAAAATTAGAGTAGAGAAAAGGATAGAGACACTGTCTCTCAGTGTAGTAGAGAAAAGGATAGAGACACTGTCTCTCAGTGTTTCAATGTTATTAGAGTAGAGAAAAGGATAGAGACACTGTCTCTCAGTGTTTCAATGTTACTAGAGAAGAGAAAAGGATAGAGACACTGTCTCTCAGTGTTTCAATGTTATTAGAGTAGAGAAAAGGATAGAGACACTGTCTCTCAGTGTTTCAATGTTATTAGAGTAGAGAAAAGGATCGAGACACTGTCTCTCAGTGTTTCAATGTTATTAGAGTAGAGAAAAGGATAGAGACACTGTCTCTCAGTGTAGTAGAGAAAAGGATAGAGACACTGTCTCTCAGTGTAGTAGAGAAAAGGATAGAGACACTGTCTCTCAGTGTAGTAGAGAAAAGGATAGAGACACTGTCTCTCAGTGTAGTAGAGAAAAGGATAGAGACACTGTCTCTCAGTGTAGTAGAGAAAAGGATAGAGACACTGTCTCTCAGTGTAGTAGAGAAAAGGAGAGACACTGTCTCTCAGTGTAGTAGAGAAAAGGATAGAGACACTGTCTCTCAGTGTAGTAGAGAAAAGGATGGAGACACTGTCTCTCAGTGTAGTAGAGAAAAGGATAGAGACACTGTCTCTCAGTGATTCCATGTTATTAGAGTAGAGAAAAGGATAGAGACACTGTCTCTCAGTGTAGTAGAGAAAAGGATAGAGACACTGTCTCTCAGTGTAGTCGAGAAAAGGATAGAGACACTGTCTCTCAGTGTAGTCGAGAAAAGGATAGAGACACTGTCTCTCAGTGTAGTAGAGAAAAGGATAGAGACACTGTCTCTCAGTGTAGTAGAGAAAAGGATAGAGACACGGTCTCTCAGTGTAGTAGAGAAAAGGATAGAGACACTGTCTCTCAGTGATTCCATGTTATTAGAGTAGACCGGTAGGACAGAAACACTACTGACGGCATCACTACTACTGTTGATGTAAAAGAGGAAGTTACTGTAGTCGCTGTGAAAAAGCTTCCCTTCAGGATGATGTGTTCCTTTCTTAATAAACGTTAGGTGGTGGATGTGTGTGTGGATGTGTGTGTGTGTGTGTGTGTGTGTGTGTGTGTCCTCTGTGTGTGTGTGTGTCCTCTGTGTATGTGTGTGTGTCCTCTGTGTGTGTGTGTGTCCTCTGTGTGTGTGTGTGTGTGTGTCCTCTGTGTGTGTGTGTGTGTGTATGTCCTCTGTGTGTGTGTGTGTGTGTGTGTGTCCTCTGTGTGTGTGTGTCCTCTGTGTGTGTGTGTGTGTGTGTGTCCTCTGTGTGTGTGTGTGTGTCCTCTGTGTGTGTGTGTGTGTGTATGTCCTCTGTGTGTGTGTGTGTGTGTGTGTGTCCTCTGTGTGTGTGTGTCCTCTGTGTGTGTGTGTGTGTGTGTGTGTGTGTGTGTGTGTGTGTGTGTCCTCTGTGTGTGTGTGTGTGTCCTCTGTGTGTGTGTGTGTGTGTCCTCTGTGTGTGTGTCCTCTGTGTGTGTGTGTGTGTGTGTGTGTGTGTGTGTATTTGACAACAAAAAAAACAGATTTGTGTTTATTCTACAGGGCGTGACCTTTTGACACATTTCTCTCTGCCTCTCTGTCACCTCGTGAACGGCTCATTTTGGGGAAGTTGTCTGTAACAGACGCCACCGAGTGCAGACACCACCGAGTGCAGACACCACCGGGGGCAGAGCATAAAGATAAAGAGTTAAAAGATAACAAGCCACATGTAGAACAATCCACATAGAAGAATAGCTCCCTGGCTCTGCTTTCACATTAATATCACCTGCATTCATTTACACAGAAGGCAAGTGTAGCCTATCATATCAGACACAATGTGTATCTGTGTTTCAATCATTTAACACACACACACACACACACACACACACACACACACACACATGCACACACACACACACACACACACACACACACACACACACATGCACACACACACACACACACACACACACACACACACACACACACACACACACACACACACACACACACACACACACACACACACACACACACACACACACACACACACGACATAAAGAGTTCAATGAAAATAGAATACGTTTATTTTCATACAAGTTCTCTACTGGTTTTTAATCTGATACAGATCTCAACATGGACATATGCAAACCCCTTTATGAGGCCCAGATAGGAAGGACACCATGCAAAACACATCAAAGGAAACAACTGTGCTTTCTGTACCAAAACAGAGAGGTGAGAACTACACTACCACCAGTGTAATATCCTATAGCATTATTATGACACATCATCGCCTGACTACTAACACACCGTTGGGCCAGAAGCAGGCACTTTTAGGACAAATTCTCACAGCTGTCACTCACTATCTATGGAATCTTGATTCACTTCACATTGGTCCTACAGGAAATAAAAACATAACCTACATCTCAACCCCATTAGCCTAGTGGGGTGGCAGGTAACCTAGCGGTTAGAGTGGAGGGACGGCAGGTAGCCTAAATCAAACCAAATTTATTTATATAGCCCTTCGTACATCAGCTGATATCTCAAAGTGCTGTACAGAAACCCAGCCTAAAACCCCAAACAGCAAGCAATGCAGGTGTAGAAGTACGGTAACCTAGTGGTTAGAGTGTAGGGACGGCAGGTAGCCTAGTGGTTAGAGTGGAGGGACGGCAGGTAGCCTTGTGGTTAGAGTGTAGGACGGCAGGTAACCTAGTGGTTAGAGTGTAGGGACGGCAGGTCGCCTAGTGGTTAGAGTGGAGGGACGGCAGGTAGCCTAGTGGTTAGAGTGTAGGACGGCAGGTAACCTAGTGGTTAGAGTGTAGGGACGGCAGGTAGACTAGCGGTTAGAGTGGAGGGGCGGCAGGTAGCCTAGTGGTTAGAGTGAAGGGACGGCAGGTAGCCTTGTGGTTAGAGTGAAGGGACGGCAGGTAGCCTAGTGGTTAGAGTGAAGGGACGGCAGGTAGCCTTGTGGTTAGAGTGAAGGGACGGCAGGTAGCCTAGTGGTTAGAGTGAAGGGACGGCAGGTAGCCTAGTGGTTAGAGTGAAGGGACGGCAGGTAGCCTAGTGGTTAGAGTGAAGGGACTGCAGGTAGCCTTGTGGTTAGAGTGTAGGGACGGCAGGTATCCTAGTGGTTAGAGCGTTGGGCCAGGAACCGAAAGGTTGCAATATTGAATCCCCGACCTGAGAAGGTAAAAGTCGTTCTGCCCCCAAAAACAAGGCAGTTGACTCACAGTTCCTAGGCCGTCATTGAAAATAAGAATTTGTTCTTAACTGACTTGCCTAGTTTAAAAAAAAATGTAAATACAAAATTGACGTATTGTCACGTTTCATGCATGTCGCACAAATAAAAATAAATACTGATGCAGTTCATGGTTCCTTTTTAGGATTAGTTTAGGAAAATTACACATGGTATGTGTAGGGGTGGGAACCATCTCTAACCAACAAGTTATGCAAATTCAGCCTGAAACAAATTGAGTCATGACGGAGAGAGTTGAAAATACAATACACACCTATGTCAGGAGAGTCATGTGGTCGAGAAATATAGCAGCATCTTGGTGTTTAGGCTCTATGAAGCCGGTACTATTTATAATAGTCATTGACGCATAAACATTATCGACTTAGTTTACATTAAAATACAAAATATGAAATATGTAAAAGAAATTTGTTCAAAACTTTCGTCCATACAACGAGGTTTCAAAACAATCACAGTTAGAAACGTCTCATTTCTACTAATATTGGACTCCCCTTCACCAAAGACAAAGAGCTACAATTTCTATAATCAAAGATGATTTAAACACAGAATAGACTACCTACCTGTGCTGCGTTTTGATGAAGGAGCGCATCGCATCGAATATAACCGGGATGTATCGTTCATCTGCACACTGTTCTCATCTCACAATTCACTCGTTGGAATAATCTATTCAATCGTTAGAATAAACCCCTTCGCCAAACATAGTCCACGGAGAGTATCAACAACGTGAAGGTAAAATACTCACCACGTGTAATTTCATTGCTGGCTGTGGTCTCATACTGTTAGCGCTCATCTCCGTCTCCTCTGTAGTAGAAATCCGTTAGGACGAGACGAGGTTGTTTCCATACTTATACTTAGGAAGTGTGCCCACCCACTTTGGTGGCATTACGACTAGCGGGCTTCTTCGCTTTGCCTTCTTACAGGGTTTCTCCTTCAAATAAATGCATACTTGCTATGATTGCGTCATCACTTACGTAGACTATAGAGGCAGTTTAAAAAAAATCAATTTATGGTTTAGCACTGGAAATAAAATGAATATTTACAATTTGATGTATAATGCCGTTAACTCATATGAACAATAGCCTTTTTTAAGTTATTTAAAAAATAGTTATTCAAACAATGAAATTAACAAAGGAGGGCATTGATCATTCTTGCCTAATGCCTATAATGCCGAATGTTTAGGTTGTTATTGTCTCCTTCCTGGATGGGGAAGACGAGGTATTGGTTCAGAGAGAGGTTGGGTGACCAGGTATTGGTCCAGAGAGAGGTTAGGTGATGAGGTATTGGTCCAGAGAGAGGTTGGGTGATCAGGTATTGGTCCAGAGAGAGGTTGGGTGACCAGGTATTGGTCCAGAGAGAGGTTGGGTGACGAGGTATTGGTTCAGAGAGAGGTTGGGTGACCAGGTATTGGTCCAGAGAGAGGTTGGGTGACCAGGTATTGGTCCAGAGAGAGGTTGGGTGACCAGGTATTGGTCCAGAGAGAGGTTGGGTGACGAGGTATTGGTCCAGAGAGAGGTTGGGTGACCAGGTATTGGTCCAGAGAGAGGTTGGGTGACCAGGTATTGGTTCAGCGAGAGGTTGGGTGACTTGTGTCGAGCACATTTTGTGAAGACAACAACCTCACAGAAGATGAACCATATCCATCAAACCTACCATATTTCCTGGTTAATTACAGACAGAACTGTCATATACTTTACAGTGAGTGCCTTCAGAAAGTATTCATACCCCTTTACTTGTTCCACATTTTGTTGTGTTACAGCCTGAATTCAAAATGGATTTATGTATAATAATATCTCTTATTGACAAAGTGAAAAGATGGGGTTTTAGATTTTTTTTTTTTCTCCAAATGTATTGAAAAGGAAATACTGAAAAATCTAATTTACATATACTACCATTCAAAAGTTTGGGGTCACTTAGAAATGTCATTATTTTTAAAAGATAAGCACATTTTTTTGTCCATTAAAATAACATTGAATTGATCAGAAATACAGTGTAGACATTGTTAATGTTATAAATTACTTTTGCAGCTGGAAACAGCTGATTTTAATGGACCTGATTTTTTTTCTTTGTAACGGCTGATTTGAATGGGCCTCTGTGCATAGGCGTACAGAGACCCATTATCAGCAACCATCACTCCTGTGTTCCAACTGCCCGTTGTGTCAGCTAGTCCAAGTTTATCATTTTAAAAGGCTAATTGATCATTAGAAAACCCATTTGCGATTATGTTAGCACAGCTGAAAACTGTTGTTTGTGATTTAAGAAGCAATAAAACTGACCTTCTTTAGACTAGTTGAGTATTTGGAGCATCAGCATTTGTGGGTTCGATAACAGGCTCAAAATGGCCAGAAACAAATACCTTTCTGCTGAAACTCGTCAGTCTATTCTTGTTCTGAGAAATGAAGGCTATTCCATGCGAGAAATTGCCAAGAAACTGAAGATCTCATACAACGCTTTGTGCTACTCCCGTCACAGAACAGCGCAAATTGGCTTTAACCAGAATAGAAAGAGGGGTGGGAGGCCCCGGTGCACAACTGAGCAAGAGGACAAGTACATTAGAGTGTCTAGTTTGAGAAGCAGACGCCTCACAAGTCCTCAATTGGCAGCTTCATTAAATAGTACCCACAAAACACCAGTCTCAACGTCAACAGTGAAGAGGCGACTCCGGGATGCTGGCCTTCTAGGCAGAGTTGCAAAGAAAAAGCCATATCTCAGACTGGCCAATAAAAAGAAAAGATTAAGATGGGCAAAAGAACAGAGACACTGGACAGAGGAACTCTGCCTAGAAGGCAGAGTCGCCTCTTCACTGTTGACTTTGAGACTGGTGTTTTGTGGGTACTATTTAATGAAGCTGCCAGTCTCCCAGTGTCTATTGGAAAGCAGACTGAATCAGGTTTTCCTCTAAGATTTTGCCTGTGCTTAGCTCTATTCCGTTTCTTTTTATCCTAAAAAACTCCCTAGTCCCTCCCGGGTGGCGCCGTGGTTAAGGGCGCTGTACTGCAGCGCCAGCTGCACCACCAGAGACTCTGGGTTCGCGGCCAGGCTCTGTCGTAACCGGCCGTGACCGGGAGGTCCGTGGGGTGACGCACAATTGGCCTAGCGTCGTCCGGGTTAGGGAGGTTTTGGCCTGTAGGGAAATCCTTGTCTCATCGCGCACCAGCGACTCCTGTGGTGGGCCGGGTGCAGTGCGCGCTAACCAAGGTTGCCAGGTGCACAGTGTTTCCTCCAACACATTGGTGCGGCTGGCTTCCGGGTTGGATGGCGCTGTGTCAAGAAGCAGTGCGGCTTGGTTGGGTTGTGTATCGGAGGACGCATGACTTTCAACCTTCGTCTCTCCCGAGCCTGTGCGGGAGTTGTAGCGATGAGACAAGATAGTAGCTACTAAACAATTGGATACCATGAAATTGGGGAGAAAAAGGGGTAAAATTTAAAAATAAAAACTCCCTAGTCCTTGCCTATGACAAGCATACCCATAACATGATCCAGCCACCACCATGCTTGAAAATATGAAGAGTTGTATTGGATTTGCCCCAAACATAATGATTTGTATTCAGGACATACATACAGTATATTTCTTTGGCACATTTTTAGCAGTTTTCCTTTAATGCCTTACTGCAAACAGGATGCATGTTTTGGAATATGTTTTATTCTGTACAGGCTTCCTTCTTTTCACTCTGTCATGTAGGTTAGTATTGTGGAATAACTACAATGTTGTTGATCCATCCTCAGTTTTCTCCTGTCACAGCCATTAAACTCTGTAACTGTTTTAAAGTGACCACCAACCTCATGGTGAAATACCTGAGCGGTTTCCTTCCTCTCCGACAACTGAGTTAGACAGGACATCTGTATCTTTGTAGTGACTGGGTGTTTTGATACACCATCCAAAGTGTAATTAATAACTTCACCATGGTCAAAGGGATATTCATTGTCTGTTTTTTTACCCATCTACCAATAGGTGCCCTTCTTTGCGAGGCATCGCAAAAACCTCCCTGGTCTTTGTGGTTGAATCTATTTTTAAATTCACTGCTCGATTGAAGGACCTTACAGATAATTGTATGCGTGGTGTCCAGAGATGAGGTAGTCATTCAAAAATCATGTTAAAACACTATTATTGCACACAGAGTCCATGCAACTTATTATGTGACTTGTTAAGCACATTTTTACTCCTTTTTTAGGCTTGCCCATAACAAAGGAGTTAAATACCTATTGATTCAAGACATATTCAGCTTTTCATTTATTTATTATAAAAATGTAAAAAGTATAAAAACATGATTCCACTTTGACATTATGGTGTATGGTGTGTTGGTCAGTAAAACAACATTTCACTTCAATACATTTTAAATTCAGGCTGTAACACAACAAAAGTCAAGGGGTGTGAGTCCTTTAAGGTACTGTACTGTTTGTCTGGAATTTGTAATCAAATTCAAATTAATTATGGCTAAACCTCCTCTCACCCTAGAATTATTGACTATGCAAATACTATGTACAGGTATTAGGAAAAGTAGGACTGGGATTTATGAGGTGGGATTTATGAGGTATAAAGTATAGTTGTCAATGTGGTTGTTTATTATTCATTGCAGTCCTGAGTGTCCACTTCCGCCTAAAGATATTAACATATTCCTACAGATATTAACATATCCCTAAAGATATTAACATATTCCTAGAGATATTAACATATTTCTACAGATATTAACATATTCCTACAGACATTAACATATCCCTACAGATATTAACATATCCCATATTCCAGATATTAACATATTTCTACAGATATTAACATATTCCTACAGATATTAACATATCCCTACAGATATTAACATATTCCTAAAGATATTAACATATTCCTAAAGATATTAACATATTCTTACAGATATTAACACATTCCTAAAGATATTAACATATTCTTACAGATATTAACACATTCCTAAAGATATTAACACATTGTCACGTTCTGACCTTAGTTCTTTTGTCATGTCTTTGTTTTAGTATGGTCAGGGCGTGAGTTGGGTGGGTTATCTATGTTAGTTTTTCTATGATTTGCCATTTCTGTGTTTGGCCTGGTATGGTTCTCAATCAGAGGCAGCTGTCAATCGTTGTCCCTGATTGAGAACCATATTTAGGGAGCCTGTTTTCTATTGTGTTTGGTGGGTGATTATTTTCTGTTTCCTGTTGTGTGTCTGCACCAGCCAGAACTGTTTTCTGTTGTGTGTCTGCACCAGCCAGAACTGTTTTCTGTTGTGTGTCTGCACCAGCCAGAACTGTTTTCAGTCGTTCTCTTTGTTGTTTTTGTTATTTCCGTGTTCATTTAATAAATATGGACACATACCACGCTGCATCTTGGTCCTCACCTACTTCCACCAACATTGGTTGTTACACATATAAGATATTAACATATTACTACAGATATTAATATATTCCTACAGATATTAACATATTCCTACAGATATTAACATATTCCTAAAGATATTAACATATTCCTGCACCCCAATAGTTCCTCCCTATTTCCAAACTACACCTTTATCTGATTGACATTTAGTGTGCTGTGGAGTCCAAATATTTATTGACCTACTCTTATAACTCAACCAATTTAGATCAAAAGTTATTTTTTTAACTAGGCAAGTAAGTTAAGAACAAAAGTTTATTTACAATGACGGCCTACCAGGGAACAGTGGGTTAACTGTCTTGTTCAGGGGCAGAACGACATATTTTTACCTTGTCAGCTTGGGGATTTGATCCAGCAACCTTTCGGTTACAAGGACCCCAGGACCAGCAGAAGCCAAATGACCCCATAACATCACAGATCCACCACTATATTTTACAGGTATGACCTTAACAAGGGCCCCAGGGCCAGTGGAAGCTAAATAGCCCCATAACATCACAGATACACCGCTATATTTTACAGGTATGTTGTTATTTTCTGCTTATGAATCTTTCTTTAGACAAAGGTTCCAACAAATGTAAACGCCTGGAGTTTGATAAACGGCACTGGCTCTTGGATCGGAACCTTTGTTCAAATGACATGAAAATTGAATTCTGAAAATGGCGCAGGTGAAGGATATCAAAGATCTGGAAAGATGCTGAAAGGAGGAATGATACCTCCCAATGTATTCTCCAATCTCATCAAACATTTTAGTAAAGGTTGTGTTATCTTGGCAAGGTGAGGCAATGAAAGGTATTAAAAACAGGACTTATTTTACAAAACAAAATTAATGTAACTTTACCACATTAGTGGAGCATACAATATAGCTTGGTACTATTTATTTTTATTTATTAGTATTTTCTTTTAGTTATTATTGCCAATCTGTATCAAGGGTGTCATTAAATATGGACTGTATATGGCTCCAGGGGCGCTGTGTGTGTGTGTGTTGTGAGATCAGCACAGAAGACAACTGCCAGTCTCTCCAGAACTGCACTAAGTTCTATTCTAAAGTTCTATTCTAAAGTTCTATTCTAAAAGTTCTATTCTAAAGTTCTATTCTAAAGTTCTATTCTAAAGTTCTATTCTAAAGTTCTATTCTAAAAGTTCTATTCTAAAGTTTTATTCTAAAGTTCTATTCTAAAGTTCTATTCTAAAGTTCTATTCTAAAAGTTCTATTCTAAAGTTTTATTCTAAAAGTTCTATTCTAAAGTTCTATTCTAAAAGTTCTATTCTAAAGTTTTATTCTAAAAGTTCTATTCTAAAGTTCTATTCTAAAAGTTCTATTCTAAAACAGGGATTAGCAGACGATCGTGACTCACCCACTGGGTGACGTACCAGACAGATGACGTAGAAAACCTAGATCAATACGTACCAGACCTACAGTCTACGTAGTTAGACACGAGCCTCATCCTCGTAGGCAGGAGGGAAACCTCGGCTGTGAAGTCACAACACCACAACGACAACACAACGATAGCTGGAGACATCCTACACACACACACGACAGTCACACCACAACCCAGCGTAACGGTAGCTGGACATCCTACACACACACGGCATCAGTGACGCGTGGACGAGGCGTGGACGCCTGGTCAGATGTCCTGCGGTGAGGTCTCTCTCCTGACACCAACGGACTCACAAAGGAGACGTGGTGAGAGGAGGTAAACCATCTACTACACAGCTTAGCCCTGTCCCTCTGACCAAGTCAAAACCCTTACCCACACACCAATTACATATCACAATGCTGCACCCTTTGGTGGCTAGCCTAGCAGTACTGTTTTCACAGACTAGACTGCTGGCTTTGGCCCATAAATAACGTGCCAAATGGCACCATATTCCCGATATAGTGCACTACATTTCACCAGGTTCCATAGGACTCTTGTGAAAAGTAGTGCACTATAGAGGGAATAGGATGCCATTTGGGACACATGCCAACAACTACTATTGTGATTTATCTTTACTACTTTTGGAAGCGGTCGATGGTAGACCTTTAAATCTGAGATTTTAGTCATGTTTGCTGTAATTTACAACCTGTCTTATGCAAAATGTCCACGTCAAATGCGTTTGTTGGTTAAATCTTTGTTTAGATTCTGCAGCGACGCAGCGATCTCTGATTTAAATACAAAACAAGCAGAAAGATTAAAAGATTATGTTTCCTGCATCATGTAGCATAGAGGGTTAAGAGGCCAAATGGAACCCTCTTCCCTGTTTAGTGCACTATTTTTGACCAAGGCCAATAGGGCTCCGGTCAAATGTAGTGCACTATATAGGGAATAGGGTGCCATTTGGGGGACACGACAAGGAATCTCATGCCATCTCATTTGCATCCTCTGCAGTCTGATATGAGAGGTTTCACTCTTTTCCCTTTGTTTAGCCATTCGTTCCCATGTGTTCCTGTCAGCCTGCAAAGCTAACCAAACACAACCCATTTCCATAACAGATCTCACAAATGAATGGAAAAAGGGAACCTTAACTGATAGCTGGCCTCTAGCCCTGGACAACAGTCTGTTATGAGAGAGAGAGCCTGGGACAACCTGAACAACAGTCTGTTATGAGAGAGAGAGCCTGGTACAACCTGAACAACAGTCTGTTATGAGAGAGAGAGAGTCTGGTACAACCTGAACAACAGTCTGTTATGAGAGAGAGAGTCTGGTACAACCTGAACAACAGTCTGTTATGAGAGAGAGAGAGTCTGGTACAACCTGAACAACAGTCTGTTATGAGAGAGAAAGAGCCTGGTACAACCTGAACAACAGTCTGTTATGAGAGAGAGAGAGTCTGGTACAACCTGAACAACAGTCTGTTATGAGAGAGAGAGAGTCTGGTACAACCTGAACAACAGTCTGTTATGAGAGAGAGAGAGCCTGGTACAACCTGAACAACAGTCTGTTATGAGAGAGAGAGAGTCTGGTACAACCTGAACAACAGTCTGTTATGAGAGAGAGAGAGCCTGGGACAACCTGAACAACAGTCTGTTATGAGAGAGAGAGCCTGGTACAACCTGAACAACAGTCTGTTATGAGAGAGAGAGAGAGCCTGGTACAACCTGAACGATTGTCTGTTATGAGAGAGAAAGAGCCTGGTACAACCTGAACGATTGTCTGTTATGAGAGAGAGAGAGCCTGGTACAACCTGAACAACAGTCTCTTATGAGAGAGAGAGAGTCTGGTACAACCTGAACAACAGTCTGTTATGAGAGAGAGAGAGCCTGGTACAACCTGAACAACAGTCTGTTATGAGAGAGAGAGAGCCTGGTACAACCTGAACAACAGTCTGTTATGAGAGAGAGAGCCTGGTACAACCTGAACAACAGTCTGTTATGAGAGAGAAAGAGCCTGGTACAACCTGAACAACAGTCTGTTTATGTGAGAGAAAGAGCCTTGTACAACCTGGACAACAGTCTGTTATGAGAGAGAGAGTCTGGTACAACCTGAACAACAGTCTGTTATGAGAGAGAGAGAGAGAGAGAGAGAGAGCCTGGTACAATCTGAACAACAGTCTGTAATGAGAGAGAGAGAGAGAGAGAGAGAGAGAGAGAGAGAGAGAGAGAGAGCCTGGTACAATCTGAAAAGTCTGTTATGAGAGAGAGTGTGGTACAACCTGGACAACAGTCTGTTATGAGAGAGAGAGAGTCTGGTACAACCTGAACAACAGTCTGTTATGAGAGAGAGAGAGAGAGAGAGAGAGAGAGAGAGCCTGGGACAACCTGAACACTATAAGCAGCATACCTCACTGAGCAGTACGATACGTATTAAATCAAACTCGAAAACACTGGATAAATATACTTTATCCCACAATCTAATAAAATACAAATATCAAACAGCTTACACTAACTTCAACGATCATAATGACATATTACACACAGATCATAATGACATATTACACACAGATCCTAATGAAATATTACACACAGATCATAATGACATATTACACACAGATCATAATGACATATTACACACAGATCATAATGACATATTACACACAGATCATAATGACATATTACACACAGATCATAATGACATATTACACACAGATCATAATGACATATTACACACAGATCATAATGACATATTACACACAGATCATAATGAGATATTACACACAGATCCTAATGAAATATTACACACAGATCATAATGAGATATTACACACAGATCATAATGACATATTACACACAGATCCTAATGAAATATTACACACAGATCCTAATGAAATATTACACACAGATCCTAATGAAATATTACACACAGATCATAATGACATATTACACACAGATCATAATGAGATATTACACACAGATCCTAATGAGATATTACACACAGATCCTAATGACATATTACACACAGATCATAATGACATATTACACACAGATCATAATGAAATATTACACACAGATCATAATGACATATTACACACAGATCCAAATGAAATATTACACACAGATCCTAATGACATATTACACACAGATCATAATGACATATTACACACAGATCCAAATGAAATATTACACACAGATCCTAATGAAATATTACACACAGATCATAATGACATATTACACACAGATCATAATGACATATTACACACAGATCCTAATGAAATATTACACACAGATCATAATGAAATATTACACACAGATCATAATGACATATTACACACAGATCCTAATGAAATATTACACACAGATCATAATGACATATTACACACAGATCCTAATGACATATTACACACAGATCCTAATGACATATTACACACAGATCATAATGACATATTACACACAGATCATAATGAAATATTACACACAGATAATAATGACATATTACACACAGATTATAATGAAATATTACACACAGATCCTAATGACATATTACACACAGATCATAATGACATATTACACACAGATCCTAATGACATATTACACACAGATCCTAATGACATATTACACACAGATCATAATGACATATAACACACAGATCATAATGAAATATTACACACAGATAATAATGACATATTACACACAGATCATAATGACATATTACACACAGATCATAATGACAAATTACACACAGATCATAATGACATATTACACACAGATCATAATGACACATTACACACAGATCCTAATGACATATTACACACAGATCCTAATGACATATTACACACAGATCCTAATGACATATTACACACAGATCATAATGACATATTACACACAGATCCTAAAGACATATTACACACAGATCCTAATGACATATTACACACAGATCCTAATGACATATTACACACAGATCATAATGACATATTACACACAGATCCTAATGACATATTACACACAGATCCTAATGACATATTACACACAGATCATAATGAAATATTACACACAGATCCTAATGAAATATTACACACAGATCATAATGACATATTACACACAGATCCAAATGACATATTACACACAGATCATAATGACATATTACACACAGATCATAATGACATATTACACACAGATCCAAATGACATATTACACACAGATCATAATGACATATTACACACAGATCATAATGACATATTACACACAGATCATAATGACATATTACACACAGATCCAAATGAAATATTACACACAGATCCTAATGACATATTACACACAGATCATAATGACATATTACACACAGATCATAATGACATATTACACACAGATCATAATGACATATTACACACAGATCATAATGACATATTACACACAGATCATAATGACATATTACACACAGTTCTATTTGTAAATGTGTTCATCTTTTGTTGTTCGTACATGAGAGAGAAATCTGTTTTCAGACAGTGAGTGGATGGAGAGTCTGACAGTCATGTGCCAATCTCTCTGGCCAGTCAGTTGCATGCGTGGCAGACTCAGGCGGGGATGATAGACCAGGCCCAAGGTTACAGTAGGTTTGCTGGAGGACTGGAGGTATTACCAACCAACCCCTTGGCTGTGGCGGGGTGACCAGACCAGACCTCGGGCCGGCTGGACACACAGCGTAGAGGATCCATGTGAGCTCTGTGACCTTCTCGTGTTCTCCTTCGCCTGAGCCTTGCGGTCTTCCTCAGAGTTCTCATTTCGCCATGTTTTTCATCTCTCAGTTTCCATGCCTCTCCAACATAAGTCAACTGGACAATACTTTATGTCTGCATCCCAAATGGCACCCTATTCCCTATATAGTCCCCTACTTTTGATCATGAGCCCTGGTCAAAACTAGTGTACTATATAGGGAATAGGGTGCAAATTGGGACCTCACCTATTTGTGCTTGACGCAACTTTTACATTTAACTAAGCAAGTCAGTTAAGAACAAATTCTTATTTACAATGACGGCCTAACCCGGCCAAACCTGGACGACGCTGGGCCAATTGTGCGCCACCCTTTGGGACTCCCAATCACAGCCGGATGTGATACAGCCTGGATTTGAACCAGGGACTGTAGTGATGCCTCTTGCACTGAGATGCTGTGTCTTAGACCGCTTCGCCACTCGGGAGAGTAACATCACAAAGGCAATTGAAATGAGGGACGAATATGGGACATGTCTTCTGACGAGGCTTCCAGACGTCAACCTGCTGTGGAGTCTGTGTCAGTGAAAGCAGGGAGTCACATGACATCTTGGGAAGACAATAACACTGGAACTCCATCCGACAAGTTAAACTGCAGCTGATGTGGTGGTTGGCTTTTCTCCTGCTGTGGTGTTTTTTTAAATAACTGAGGAGAAACCGTAGACTTAGCAGTGATGCGTAAATTGAGGAGGAATGGAAGTATCTGTTTATGTGCTGTTGGGTTGTTTTTGTTAGTTCAAAATGTTTTTGTTTGGTTGTCAATGACTTTGTCAATGATTACATTTCAAATGGGATAAAATGTTTGGGAATGAGTTGAAATGTGATTTATAAGCGTGATTAATACCCAAACGTCTGGCCCAAGAGGGTTAATGAGGTAACCAGAACACGCCCAGGTGGAACCAGGCTAGGCGAGGTCAGGAGGTCATAGTTATCCGTCAGCCAATGGAACAACCTGGAGATTCCCAGACATAACTATACTTTCCTTTATTAACTCTCTAAACACGAAATGCTTTCAATTCTTTATTATGTTCTCCATCCATATCAATACCAGCTAACACCCTGCTATGTCCTCCATCCATATCAATACCAGCTAACACCCTGCTATGTCCTCCATCCATATCAATACCAGCTAACACCCTGCTATGTCCTCCATCCATATCAATACCAGCTAACACCCTGCTATGTCCTCCATCCATATCAATACCAGCTAACACCCTGCTATGTCCTCCATCCATATCAATACCAGCTAACACCCTGCTATGTCCTCCAGCCATATCAATACCAGCTAACACCCTGCTATGTCCTCCATCCATATCAATACCAGCTAACACCCTGCTATGTCCTCCATCCATATCAATACCAGCTAACACCCTGCTATGTCCTCCATCCATATCAATACCAGCTAACACCCTGCTATGTCCTCCATCCATATCAATACCAGCTAACACCCTGCTATGTCCTCCATCCATATCAATACCAGCTAACACCCTGCTATGTCCTCCATCCATATCAATACCAGCTAACACCCTGCTATGTCCTCCATCCATATCAATACCAGCTAACACCCTGCTATGTCCTCCATCCATATCAATACCAGCTAACACCCTGCTATGTCCTCCATCCATATCAATACCAGCTAACACCCTGCTATGTCCTCCATCCATATCAATACCAGCTAACACCCTGCTATGTCCTCCATCCATATCACCATAACACCCTGCTAGTCCTCCATCCATACCCTGCTATGTCCTCCATCCATATCAATACCAGCTAACACCCTGCTATGTCCTCCAGCCATATCAATACCAGCTAACACCCTGCTATGTCCTCCATCCATATCAATACCAGCTAACACCCTGCTATGTTCTCCATCCATATCAATACCAGCTAACACCCTGCTATGTCCTCCATCCATATCAATACCAGCTAACACCCTGCTATGTCCTCCAGCCATATCAATACCAGCTAACACCCTGCTATGTCCTCCATCCATATCAATACCAGCTAACACCCTGCTATGTCCTCCATCCATATCAATACCAGCTAACACCCTGCTATGTCCTCCAGCCATATCAATACCAGCTAACACCCTGCTATGTCCTCCATCCATATCAATACCAGCTAACACCCTGCTATGTCCTCCATCCATATCAATACCAGCTAACACCCTGCTATGTCCTCAGCCATATCAATACCAGCTAACACCCTGCTATGTCCTCCATCCATATCAATACCAGCTAACACCCTGCTATGTCCTCCATCCATATCAATACCAGCTAACACCCTGCTATGTCCTCCATCCATATCAATACCAGCTAACCCTGCTATGTCCTCCAGCCATATCAATACCAGCTAACACCCTGCTATGTCCTCCATCCATATCAATACCAGCTAACACCCTGCTATGTCCTCCAGCCATATCAATACCAGCTAACACCCTGCTATGTCCTCCATCCATATCAATACCAGCTAACACCCTGCTATGTCTCCATCCATCCATGTCCTCCATCCATATCAATACCAGCTAACACCCTGCTATGTCCTCCATCCATATCAATACCAGCTAACACCCTGCTATGTCCTCCATCCATATCAATACCAGCTAACACCCTGCTATGTCCTCCATCCATATCAATACCAGCTAACACCCTGCTATGTCCTCCATCCATATCAATACCAGCTAACACCCTGCTATGTCCTCCATCCATATCAATACCAGCTAACACCCTGCTATGTCCTCCATCCATATCAATACCAGCTAACACCCTGCTATGTCCTCCATCCATATCAATACCAGCTAACACCCTGCTATGTTCTCCATCCATATCAATACCAGCTAACACCCTGCTATGTCCTCCATCCATATCAATACCAGCTAACACCCTGCTATGTCCTCCATCCATATCAATACCAGCTAACACCCTGCTATGTCCTCCATCCATATCAATACCAGCTAACACCCTGCTATGTCCTCTAGCCATATCAATACCAGCTAACACCCTGCTATGTCCTCCATCCATATCAATACCAGCTAACACCCTGCTATGTCCTCCATCCATATCAATACCAGCTAACACCCCTATGTCCTCCATCCATATCAATACCAGCTAACACCCTGCTATGTCCTCAGCCATATCAATACCAGCTAACACCCTGCTATGTCCTCCATCCATATCAATACCAGCTAACACCCTGCTATGTCCTCCATCCATATCAATACCAGCTAACACCCTGCTATGTCCTCCAGCCATATCAATACCAGCTAACACCCTGCTATGTTCTCCATCCATATCAATACCAGCTAACACCCTGCTATGTTCTCCATCCATATCAATACCAGCTAACACCCTGCTATGTCCTTCAGCCATATCAATACCAGCTAACACCCTGCTACCCTGCTATGTCCTCCATCCATATCAATACCAGCTAACACCCTGCTATGTCCTCCATCCATATATACCTGCTATGTCCTCCAGCCATATCAATACCAGCTAACACCCTGCTATGTCCTCCAGCCATATCAATACCAGCTAACACCCTGCTATGTCCTCCATCCATATCAATACCAGCTAACACCTGCTATGTCCTCCAGCCATATCAATACCAGCTAACACCCTGCTATGTCCTCCAGCCATATCAATACCAGCTAACACCCTGCTATGTCCTCCAGCCATATCAATACCAGCTAACACCCTGCTATGTCCTCCAGCCTCCATCCATATCAATACCAGCTAACACTCTGCTATGTCCTCCAGCCATATCAATACCAGCTAACACCCTGCTATGTTCTCCAGCCATATCAATACCAGCCAGCTAACACCCTGCTATGTCCTCCATCCATATCAATACCAGCTAACACCCTGCTATGTCCTCCATCCATATCAATACCAGCTAACACCCTGCTATGTTCTCCATCCATATCAATACCAGCTAACACCCTGCTATGTTCTCCATCCATATCAATACCAGCTAACACCCTGCTATGTCCTCCATCCATATCAATACCAGCTAACACCCTGCTATGTTCTCCATCCATATCAATACCAGCTAACACCCTGCTATGTCCAGCCATATCAATACCAGCTAACACCCTGCTATGTTCTCCATCCATATCAATACCAGCTAACACCCTGCTATGTCCTCCATCCATATCAATACCAGCTAACACCTGCTATGTCCTCCAGCCATATCAATACCAGCTAACACCCTGCTATGTCCTCCATCCATATCAATACCAGCTAACACCCTGCTATGTCCTCCAGCCATATCAATACCAGCTAACACCCTGCTATGTCCTCCATCCATATCAATACCAGCTAACACCCTGCTATGTCCTCCATCCATATCAATACCAGCTAACACCCTGCTATGTTCTCCAGCCATATCAATACCAGCTAACACCCTGCTATGTTCTCCATCCATATCAATACCAGCTAACACCCTGCTATGTCCTCCATCCATATCAATACCAGCTAACACCCTGCTATGTCCTCCATCCATATCAATACCAGCTAACACCCTGCTATGTTCTCCATCCATATCAATACCAGCTAACACCCTGCTATGTCCTCCATCCATATCAATACCAGCTAACACCCTGCTATGTCCTCCATCCATATCAATACCAGCTAACACCCTGCTATGTCCTCCATCCATATCAATACCAGCTAACACCCTGCTATGTCCTCCATCCATATCAATACCAGCTAACACCCTGCTATGTCCACCCATATCAATACCAGCTAACACCCTGCTATGTCCTCCATCCATATCAATACCAGCTAACACCCTGCTATGTCCTCCAGCCATATCAATACCAGCTAACACCCTGCTATGTCCTCCAGCCATATCAATACCAGCTAACACCCTGCTATGTTCTCCATCCATATCAATACCAGCTAACACCCTGCTATGTTCTCCATCCATATCAATACCAGCTAACACCCTGCTATGTCCTCCAGCCATATCAATACCAGCTAACACCCCTGCCATATCACCTGCTATGTCCTCCATCCATATCAATACCCTGCTATGCTAACATCCTGCTATGTCCTCCAGCCATATCAATACCAGCTAACACCCTGCTATGTCCTCCAGCCATATCAATACCAGCTAACACCCTGCTATGTCCTCCAGCCATATCAATACCAGCTAACACCCTGCTATGTCCTCCAGCCATATCACCTGCTATGTCCTCCATCCATATCAATACCAGCTAACACCCTGCTATGTCCTCCAGCCATATCAATACCAGCTAACACCCTGCTATGTCCTCCAGCCATATCACCTGCTATGTCCTCCATCCATATCAATACCAGCTAACACTCTGCTATGTCCTCCATCCATATCAATACCAGCTAACACCTTGCTATGTTCTCCAGCCATATCAATACCAGCTAACACCCTGCTATGTCCTCCAGCAATATCACCTGCTATGTCCTCCATCCATATCAATACCAGCTAACACCCTGCTATGTCCTTCAGCCATATCAATACCAGCTAACACCCTGCTATGTTCTCCATCCATATCAATACCAGCAAACACCCCTCTATGTCCTTCAGCCATATCAATACCAGCTAACACCCTGCTATGTTCTCCATCCATATCAATACCAGCTAACACCCTGCTATGTCCTCCATCCATATCAATACCAGCTAACACCCTGCTATGTCCTCCATCCATATCAATACCAGCTAACACCCTGCTATGTTCTCCATCCATATCAATACCAGCTAACACCCTGCTATGTCCTCCATCCATATCAATACCAGCTAACACCCTGCTATGTCCTCCAGCCATATCAATACCAGCTAACACCCTGCTATGTCCTCCATCCATATCAATACCAGCTAACACCCTGCTATGTCCTCCAGCCATATCAATACCAGCTAACACCCTGCTATGTCCTCCAGCCATATCAATACCAGCTAACACCCTGCTATGTCCTCCAGCCATATCAATACCAGCTAACACCCTGCTATGTCCTCCATCCATATCAATACCAGCTAACACCCTGCTATGTTCTCCAGCCATATCAATACCAGCTAACACCCTGCTATGTCCTCCATCCATATCAATACCAGCTAACACCCTGCTATGTCCTCCAGCCATATCAATACCAGCTAACACCCTGCTATGTCCTCCATCCATATCAATACCAGCTAACACCCTGCTATGTCCTCCAGCCATATCAATACCAGCTAACACCCTGCTATGTCCTCCATCCATATCAATACCAGCTAACACCCTGCTATCCATATCCTCCAGCCATATCAATACCAGCTAACACCCTGCTATGTCTCCATCCATATCAATACCATAACACCCTGCTATGTCCTCCATCCATATCAATACCAGCTAACACCCTGCTATGTTCTCCTCCATATCAACCAGCTAACACCCTGCTATGTCCTCCATCCATATCAATACCAGCTAACACCCTGCTATGTCCTCCAGCCATATCAATACCAGCTAACACCCTGCTATGTCCTCCATCCATATCAATACCAGCTAACACCCTGCTATGTCCTCCATCCATATCAATACCAGCTAACACCCTGCTATGTCCTCCAGCCATATCAATACCAGCTAACACCCTGCTATGTCCTCCATCCATATCAATACCAGCTAACACCCTGCTATGTCCTCCATCCATATCAATACCAGCTAACACCCTGCTATCCATATCAATACCAGCTAACACCCTGCTATGTCCTCCATCCATATCAATACCAGCTAACACCCTGCTATGTCCTCCATCCATATCAATACCAGCTAACACCCTGCTATGTCCTCCATCCATATCAATACCAGCTAACACCCTGCTATGTCCTCCAGCCATATCAATACCAGCTAACACCCTGCTATGTCCTCCATCCATATCAATACCAGCTAACACCCTGCTATGTCCTCCAGCCATATCAATACCAGCTAACACCCTGCTATGTCCTCCATCCATATCACCTGCTATGTCCTCCATCCATATCAATACCAGCTAACACCCTGCTATGTCCTCCATCCATATCAATACCAGCTACCCTGCTATGTCCTCCATCCATATCAATACCAGCTAACACCCTGCTATGTCCTCCATCCATATCAATACCAGCTAACACCCTGCTATGTCCTCCATCCATATCAATACCAGCTAACACCCTGCTATGTCCTCCATCCATATCAATACCAGCTAACACCCTGCTATGTCCTCCAGCCATATCAATACCAGCTAACACCCTGCTATGTCCTCCATCCATATCAATACCAGCTAACACCCTGCTATGTCCTCCATCCATATCAATACCAGCTAACACCCTGCTATGTCCTCCAGCCATATCAATACCAGCTAACACCCTGCTATGTTCTCCATCCATATCAATACCAGCTAACACCTCCCCTGCTATGTCCTCCATCCATATCAATACCAGCTAACACCCTGCTATGTCCTCCATCCATATCAATACCAGCTAACACCCTGCATGTCCTCCATCCATATCAATACCAGCTAACACCCTGCTATGTCCTCCAGCCATATCAATACCAGCTAACACCCTGCTATGTCCTCCATCCATATCAATACCAGCTAACACCCTGCTATGTCCTCCATCCATATCAATACCAGCTAACACCCTGCTATGTCCTCCATCCATATCAATACCAGCTAACACCCTGCTACACCATATCAATACCAGCTAACACCCTGCTATGTCCTCCATCCATATCAATACCAGCTAACACCCTGCTATGTCCTCCAGCCATATCACCAGCTAACACCCTGCTATGTCCTCCAGCCATATCAATACCAGCTAACACCCTGCTATGTCCTCCATCCATATCAATACCAGCTAACACCCTGCTATGTTCTCCATCCATATCAATACCAGCTAACACCCTGCTATGTCCTCCAGCCATATCAATACCAGCTAACACCCTGCTATGTCCTCCAGCTCACCTGCTATGTCCTCCATCCATATCAATACCAGCTAACACCCTGCTATGTCCTCCATCCATATCACCTGCTATGTCCTCCAGCCATATCAATACCAGCTAACACCCTGCTATGTCCTCCAGCCATATCAATACCAGCTAACACCCTGCTATGTCCTCCATCCATATCAATACCAGCTAACACCCTGCTATGTCCTCCAGCCATATCAATACCAGCTAACACCCTGCTATGTCCTCCAGCCATATCAATACCAGCTAACACCCTGCTATGTCCTCCAGCCATATCAATACCAGCTAACACCCTGCTATGTCCTCCATCCATATCACCTGCTATGTCCTCCATCCATATCAATACCAGCTAACACTCTGCTATGTCCTCCAGCCATATCAATACCAGCTAACACCCTGCTATGTCCTCCATCCATATCAATACCAGCTAACACCCTGCTATGTCCTCCATCTGCAATACCAGCTAACACCTGCTATGTCCTCCATCCATATCAATACCAGCTAACACCCTGCTATGTCCTCCAGCCATATCAATACCAGCTAACACCCTGCTATGTTCTCCCTCCATATCAATACCAGCTAACACCCTGCTATGTCCTCCATCCATATCAATACCAGCTAACACCCTGCTATGTCCTCCATCCATATCAATACCAGCTAACACCCTGCTATGTTCTCCATCCATATCAATACCAGCAAACACCCTGCTATGTCCTTCAGCCATATCAATACCAGCTAACACCCTGCTATGTTCTCCATCCATATCAATACCAGCTAACACCCTGCTATGTTCTCCATCCATATCAATACCAGCTAACACCCTGCTATGTCCTCCATCCATATCAATACCAGCTAACACCCTGCTATGTCCTCCAGCCATATCAATACCAGCTAACACCCTGCTATGTCCTCCAGCCATATCAATACCAGCTGCACCCTGCTATGTCCTCCAGCCATATCAATACCAGCTAACACCCTGCTATGTCCTCCAGCCATATCAATACCAGCTAACACCCTGCTATGTCCTCCATCCATATCAATACCAGCTAACACCCTGCTATGTCCTCCAGCCATATCAATACCAGCTAACACCCTGCTATGTCCTCCAGCCATATCAATACCAGCTAACACCCTGCTATGTCCTCCATCCATATCAATACCAGCTAACACCCTGCTATGTCCTCCAGCCATATCAATACCAGCTAACACCCTGCTATGTCCTCCATCCATATCAATACCAGCTAACACCCTGCTATGTCCTCCAGCCATATCAATACCAGCTAACACCCTGCTATGTCCTCCATCCATATCAATACCAGCTAACACCCTGCTATGTCCTCCATCCATATCATACCAGCTAACACCCTGCTATGTCCTCCAGCCATATCAATACCAGCTAACACCCTGCTATGTCCTCCATCCATATCAATACCAGCTAACACCCTGCTATGTCCTCCAGCTATCAATACCAGCTAACACCCTGCTATGTCCTCCATCCATATCAATACCAGCTAACACCCTGCTATGTCCTCCAGCCATATCAATACCAGCTAACACCCTGCTATGTCCTCCATCCATATCAATACCAGCTAACACCCTGCTATGTCCTCCAGCCATATCAATACCAGCTAACACCCTGCTATGTCCTCCATCCATATCAATACCAGCTAACACCCTGCTATGTCCTCCAGCCATATCAATACCAGCTAACACCCTGCTATGTCCTCCAGCCATATCAATACCAGCAACACCCTGCTATGCTCCAACACCCTGCTATGTCCTCCATCCATATCAATACCAGCTAACACCCTGCTATGTCCTCCAGCCATATCAATACCAGCTAACACCCTGCTAACACCCTGCTATTCTCCATCCATATCAATACCAGCTAACACCCTGCTATGTTCTCCTCCATATCAATACCAGCTAACACCCTGCTATGTCCTCCATCCATATCAATACCAGCTAACACCCTGCTATGTTCCTCCATCCATATCAATACCAGCTAACACCCTGCTATGTCCTCCAGCCATATCAATACCAGCTAACACCCTGCTATGTTCTCCATCCATATCAATACCAGCTAACACCCTGCTATGTCCTCCATCCATATCAATAGCTAACACCCTGCTATGTCCTCCAGCCATATCAATACCAGCTAACACCCTGCTATGTCCTCCATCCATATCAATACCAGCTAACACCCTGCTATGTCCTCCAGCCATATCAATACCAGCTAACACCCTGCTATGTCCTCCAGCCATATCAATACCAGCTAACACCCTGCTATGTCCTCCAGCCATATCAATACCAGCTAACACCCTGCTATGTCCTCCATCCATATCCCTGCTATGTCCTCCATCCATATCAATACCAGCTAACACCCTGCTATGTCCTCCAGCCATATCAATACCAGCTAACACCCTGCTATGTTCTCCATCCATATCAATACCAGCTAACACCCTGCTATGTCCTCCAGCCATATCAATACCAGCTAACACCCTGCTATGTCCTCCATCCATATCAATACCAGCTAACACCCTGCTATGTCCTCCAGCCATATCAATACCAGCTAACACCCTGCTATGTCCTCCATCCATATCAATACCAGCTAACACCCTGCTATGTCCTCCATCCATATCAATACCAGCTAACACCCTGCTATGTCCTCCAGCCATATCAATACCAGCTAACACCCTGCTATGTCCTCCATCCATATCAATACCAGCTAACACCCTGCTATGTCCTCCAGCCATATCAATACCAGCTAACACCAGCTAACACCCTGCTATGTCCTCCAGCCATATCAATACCAGCTAACACCCTGCTATGTCCTCCAGCCATATCAATACCAGCTAACACCCTGCTATGTCCTCCATCCATATCAATACCAGCTAACACCCTGCTATGTCCTCCAGCCATATCAATACCAGCTAACACCCTGCTATGTCCTCCATCCATATCACCTGCTATGTCCTCCAGCCATATCAATACCAGCTAACACCCTGCTATGTCCTCCAGCCATATCAATACCACCTAACACCCTGCTATGTCCTCCAGGCTTATCAATACCAGCTAACACCCTGCTATGTCCTCCATCCTTATCAAAACCAGCACACATCCTGCTTCATATCTAATAGGCAGTGCTAGTTCTATAAAATCAACGTTTGTCAGATTAACGGGTGTGCTTCAAGGATCCAGCTTGTGGTTAAGTAAGACTGACTGAATGTGTTGCCGTAGAGACAATCCGTTTATTGTTTTGCATGAGAAATGATCCTCCTGAGCTGAGTCATCAGCCATGATAAACACAGGGATATACACTAGACCTTGGATTATATGTCTAACACAGCAGCAACGGCTCATTTAGGACTGAATGAGCCTTTTAACACACAATTCTTGCCCGGGAATTCGCCAATATGTATTTCAAACCGATTTGAAACGGAGGTAAGTGAGCTTCTCTCCAGGAGTGAAACTGATGATTGAAGAAAGTAAACAAAAGAAGGCTTGTCGTTTGTTGGTTTAATTGGTTTCATGGGAAGCAAAAATGAATGTATGTTTTGTGCATAATGTTTGCAATCCAAAACTAGAGTCTGGTTGAGCAGTTCCCTCACTGGGGCCACAATCTCCCGTGGAGTCGGACTAAAATAAAAAGCACTGTACTGTACGGGTACAGGAAGGTTTCACCCCTGGGCACTGCAGGCCCTCACTAATGAAATCATTACTTTGAAAGATAAATTTAGTCATCGGAAATGGAGCTCGTTGCCTCAGTCTCCAGGATGCCACACATTTGGAGGTGTGCAGTATTTTGGTTTCTCACTAAAAAAAACGCTGAGTCACTAAAATAAATTGGGATCTTTGAGCCCGGATAATCTGGTATTTTAGTGATAGTGGAGACAGTGTACCACTCTTCATATGATAAAGGTGATAATCTGGTATTTTAGTGATAGTGGAGACAGTGTACCACTCTTCATATGATAAAGTGATAATCTGGTATTTTAGTGATAGTGGAGACAGTGTACCACTCTTCATATGATAAAGGTGATAATCTGGTATTTTAGTGATAGTGGAGACAGTGTACCACTCTTCATATGATAGTGATAAAAGTGTGATAGTGTACCACTCTTCTGATAAAGTGATAATCTGGTATTTTAGTGATAGTGGAGACAGTGTACCACTCTTCATATGATAAAGTGATAATCTGGTATTTTAGTGATAGTGGAGACAGTGTACTACTCTTCATATGATAAAGGTGATAATCTGGTATTTTAGTGATAGTGGAGACAGTGTACTACTCTTCATATGATAAAGGTGATAATGGAGACAGTGTACCACTCTTCATATGATAAAGTGATAATAAAGGTGATAATCTGGTATTTTAGTGATAGAGGAGACAGTGTACCACTCTTCATATGATAAAGTGATAATCTGGTATTTTAGTGATAGTGGAGACAGTGTACTACTCTTCATATGATAAAGGTGATAATCTGGTATTTTAGTGATAGTGGAGACAGTGTACCACTCTTCATATGATAAAGGTGAGGTCCAACATTTACAGACAGAACATCATCTACCTCTAAATCAAGCCCGGCGGTGTATCCATTTCCACATGTTGGTCTTCGTGATTCAGATTTTCTCAACACTATCTGTGTAAGCATGTTTCATACAGTACACCTCCACAGTTATCTGGTTACCTTGGAAACATCAGCTATCCAAGCAGCTAACCGATCGCTGCAGCTCTACATAGCCCATCTGTAAATAGCCCATCCAATCTACCTACCTCATCCCCATATTGTTTTTTCTTCTCTTTTGCACACCAGTATTTCTATTTGCACATCATCATCTGCACATCTATCACTTCAGTGTTCATTTGCTAAATTGTAATTACTTCGCTACTATGGCCTATTTATTGCCTTACCTCCTCATGTCATTTGCACACACTGTATATAGACTTTATTTTTTGTCTATTGTGTTATTGACTGTATGCTTGTTTATTCCATGTGTAACTCTGTGTTGTTGTATGTGCCGCACTGCTTTGCTTTATCTTGGCCATGTGGCAGTTGTAAATGAGAACTTGTTCTCAACTGGTCTACCTGGTTATATAAAGGTACATTTTATTTCCTATGAGTAGCTGTCTAATAAATGACTGGGCTTTGCAGCAACGTCAACAGGGGGTCACTTATACCCCAACGGCTTTCCTAAGACAAGCACAGGGTACCTGAAGACAAGGCGTGTATCCCAAATGGCATGCTATTCTCCATGCAGTGCCATAGAGCTCTGGTCAACAGTAGTGGACTATACTGTACACGGAATAGGGTGTCATTTGGGACACAGCTCCTAGTCTATGTTTCAGGATCCTTGAGAATGAGGTCATCACAGTGCAATTAACAGTGTTAGATACACAGCTAGGAGAGACATTGCTGAGGGCTGTGTGGGATGGAGGGGGCTGAGTAACCGTACTTACATAACTAATGATATTCTCCCACAGTAAATTATCTGACTTGTTTTGTCTCAGTGTGGACGCGTTCACTGTTATTTTCACAGAGTTTCGATTGCCCTTTCTTTCTGCGCCATTTTTTGTTCCATGGCAAAATTACAATGGTCAGACTGTTTCCTATCATTACACCACCCAGCCTTATTACAATGGTCAGACAGGCCCATCGTAAAGACAAACCTTTCATGGGAAAAGAGGTGTTAATAACGTCAAAGAATTCACAGCAGCAAACAGGCTGGGAACAGTCCTCAGTTTTATCATGACTCACTCGAATAAAACCTTCCTGGAAAATTACTTGACTTTCTACAATGAATGGCTATACAGTATTAGCAGAAATGGCTATACAGTATTAGCAGAAATGGCTATACAGTATTAGCAGAAATGGCTGTAAAGTATTAGCAGAAATGGCTATACAGTATTAGCAGAAATGGCTATACAGTATTAGCAGAAATGGCTATACAGGATTAGCAGAAAATACAGGCAGAAATGGCTATACAGTATTAGCAGAAATGGCTATATTAGCAGAAATGGTATACAGTATTAGCAGAAATGGCTATACAGTATTAGCAGAAATGGCTATACAGTATTAGCAGAAATGGCTATACAGGATTAGCAGAAATGGCTATACAGTATTAGCAGAAATGGCTATACAGTATTAGCAGAAATGGCTATACAGGATTAGCAGAAATGGCTATACAGTATTAGCAGAAATGGCTATACAGTATTAGCAGAAATGGCTATACAGTATTAGCAGAAATGGCTATACAGTATTAGCAGAAATGGCTATACAGGATTAGCAGAAATGGCTATACAGTATTAGCAGAAATGGCTATACAGTATTAGCAGAAATGGCTATACAGGATTAGCAGAAATGGCTATACAGGATTAGCAGAAATGGCTATACAGTATTAGCAGAAATGGCTATACAGGAATGCTCGAAACCGGTGAGTTTTTTGTCTATTCAGTGTGCACTAACCACGTATATTGTGCTTTTATACACCCTAAACCCTCGTATATTGTACTTTTACACACCCTAAACCCTCATATATTGTGCTTTTATACACCCTAAACCCTCGTATATTGTACTTTTACACACCCTAAACCCTCATATATTGTGCTTTTATACACCCTAAACCCTAGTATATTGTGCCTTTATACACCCTAAACCCCCATATATTGTGCTTTTATACACCCTAAACCCTCGTATATTGTGCCTTTATACACCCTAAACCCTCATATATTATGTCTTTATACACCTTAAACCCTCATATATTGTGCTTTTACACACCCTAAACCCTCGTATATTGTGCCTTTATACACCCTAAACCCTCATATATTGTGCTTTTACACACCCTAAACCCTATATATTGTGCCTTTATACACCCTAAACCCTCATATATTATGTCTTTATACACCCTAAACCCTCATATATTATGTCTTTATACACCCTAAACCCTCATATATTGTGCTTTTACACACCCTAAACCCTCGTATATTGTGCCTTTATACACCCTAAACCCTCATATATTTGTCTTTATACACCCTAAACCCTCATATATTATGTCTTTATACACCCTAAACCCTCATATATTATGTCTTTTACACACCCTAAACCCCCATATATTGTGCTTTTATACACCCTAAACCCTCGTATATTGTGCCTTTATACACCCTAAACCCTCATATATTATGTCTTTATACACCCTAAACCCTCATATATTGTGCTTTTACACACCCTAAACCCTCGTATATTGTGCCTTTATACACCCTAAACCCTCATATATTATGTCTTTATACACCCTAAACCCTCATATATTATGTCTTTATACACCCTAAACCCTCATATATTATGTCTTTATACACCCTAAACCCTCATATATTGTGCTTTTACACACCCTAAACCCTCGTATATTGTGCCTTTATACACCCTAAACCCTCATATATTGTCTTTATACACCCTAAACCCTCATATATATTGTCTTTATACACCCTAAACCCTAGTATATTGTGCCTTTATACACCCTAAACCCTCATATATTTTGTCTTTATACACCCTAAACCCTCATATATTATGTCTTTATACACCCTAAACCCTCATATATATTGTCTTTATACACCCTAAACCCTAGTATATTGTACCTTTATACACCCTAAACATTCAGGTGCAGATTGAACATTATTCATACATTTTGCTGGCCAGTCATCGTAAATAGACATGATGCCACTCCAGAGGAAATGTAATGAGCTGGAAGTCTTCTTAAGGTCTTCTCTTTCAATCCTCCATGTTTTGTTTTTCTGATGACTCTCAGTCCCGGGCAAAATGTACTGCAATGAACCATAGGATACACAGAATGCAGATTATTCCATACCACTGGTCGGTCGGTCGGTCGGACGGACGGACGGACGGACGGACGGACGGGCGGACGGACGGACGGACGGACGGACGGACGGACGGACGGACGGACGGACGGACGGACGGAGACGGACGGACGGACGGACGGACGGACGGACGGACGGACGGACGGACGGACGGACAGACAGACAGACAGACAGACAGACAGACAGACAGACAGACAGACAGACAGACAGACAGACAGACAGACAGACAGACAGACAGACAGAATGCTATATTATCTAAACAGACAGACAGACAGACAGACAGACAGACAGACAGACAGACAGACAGACAGACAGACAGACAGACAGACAGACAGACAGACAGACAGACAGACAGACAGACAGACAGACAGACAGACAGACAGACAGACAGACAGACAGACAGACAGAGACAGACAGACAGACAGACAGACAGACAGACAGACAGACAAACTACTGTAAAATGCCAAACAAGGAGAGCTAAATAAAATGAATTCGTTGCCAGTAAAAGGGCGTTGAAAACTATATTTATCTGCCGAGGTTTGGTGACTGGAAAGAGAACAGAAGAAACTGTTTAATCCTTCAGTAGAAATTGATAGGTGCAGAATGGAAATAAGTCTCTCATTCAGAAAGAGATCTCGTTCCGGCAGGGGAAAGAAAGAAATATCAGTCAATGTGCTCCTTGGTCTTTTAACCATATTTGTTTAACGGGTTGTCAAGAGAATTTCCTTAAGCTGCTCCCTCCAGAGGAGTATTCAGAGAGATCTCCCTTCCTGCGTCCCAAATGACTCCACCTATTCCCTATATAGTGCACTACTTTTGACCAGGGCTCATAGGGCTCAGGTCAAAAGTAGTGCACTACATAGGGAACAGGGGGTCATTTGGGACGCGTGCCCTGAAACCACGGTGGTGGTACATTGACGGTCACTCTGCGGCGGCATCATGGACCAGTTCTTCATTCTTGGAAGCACGAGATGACCACATGAATGACTTCAGGGAAGCCAAGTGTTCTGCCCGCCGTTTGAAAAGGGCTCGGATGACGACGACTCGTCTATAGAGGGATAACCTGGGCATCCCAGACACTGCAGACTAACATGAATGACCTCTTCATCAAGTGAGGTTATATGGAAACCAGTACGAGAGTTTCCTGGAAATCAGGGGGAATGTTTTGGTGTAAGTGTTCCAAATTGCACTCTGTTTCATATATAGTGCACTAGTTTTGACCAAAACCCTATTGGCCCTGATCAAAAGTCATGCATTATGTAAGGCGCCTTTTGGGATTCACAACAGTTCTCTTGGGATTCACAGAGAGGAACGGATCAGAAGCTAGGAACCTGGGCCAACTAAACAGGTGTTAGTTCCTACGGTCTGGTTCTAGAACTACGGCCTTGGATTGGTGGTATTTTTACAGAATATTCTTCTTTTTTTTTCCAGCTTGAAATGTAATCAATATGTAAAACTATTGAAACATCGTCATTCATGCGATATTTGACAGTTATTCCATTCAGTCAGTCAAAAAAAAAGGAAGACAGTCCAAACATTCCTGGTTTCAAGCCACTAATCCTACCAGTCTGTCAAACTATCCAGCGGTACCATCTCTGTAGCAGGAATCAGCCTCGGAAAACAAATAACATTTTAATTGTGAAGCTACACCGCAGGATATACGTACATACACCCTTCAATGACCAAATGACTTGCGTGTGTGAAGTCAGTTTATAGGAGACTAAAACCAGTAACCCAGGTGATGTGGAAAATCAAGAACTGAACTAAAGTGTTGCAATTCCTTCTAGTTTAGAAACAATTTCCACACGGAAATTAGACAACATAATATAATGTAACTACTGGAGACACTGTCGGTCAGTGAAAGGCTTGGGAGGCTTGGTAGAGTTATAATGTAACTACTGGAGACACTGTCGGTCAGTGAAAGGCTTGGGAGGCTTGGTAGAGTTATAATGTAACTACTGGAGACACTGTCGGTCAGTGAAAGGCTTGGGAGGCTTGGTAGAGTTATAATGTAACTACTGGAGACACTGTCAGTCAGTGAAAGGCTTGGGAGGCTTGGTAGAGTTATAATGTAACTTGGAGACACTGTCGGTCAGTGAAAGGCTTGGGAGGTAGAGTTATAATGTAACTACTGGAGACACTGTCAGTCAGTGAAAGGCTTGGGAGGCTTGGTAGAGTTATAATGTAACTACTGGAGACACTGTCAGTCAGTGAAAGTAGAGTTATAATGTAACTACTGGAGACACTGCAGTCAGTGAAAGGCTTGGGAGGCTTGGTAGAGTTATAATGTAACTACTGGAGACACTGTCGGTCAGTGAAAGGCTTGGGAGGCTTGGTAGAGTTATAATGTAACTACTGGAGACACTGTCGGTCAGTGAAAGGCTTGGGAGGCTTGGTAGAGTTATAATGTAACTACTGGAGACACTGTCAGTCAGTGAAAGGCTTGGGAGGCTTGGTAGAGTTATAATGTAACTACTGGAGACACTGTCAGTCAGTGAAAGGCTTGGGAGGCTTGGTAGAGTTATAATGTAACTACTGGAGACACTGTCGGTCAGTGAAAGGCTTGGGAGGCTTGGTAGAGTTATAATGTAACTACTGGAGACACTGTTGTGAAAGGCTGGGTTTGAGTTATAATGTAACTACTGGAGACACTGTGTCAGTGAAAGGCTTGGAGGGTAGGTTATAATGTAACTACTGGAGACACTGTCAGTCAGTGAAAGGCTTGGGAGGCTTGGTAGAGTTATAATGTAACTACTGGAGACACTGTCGGTCAGTGAAAGGCTTGGGAGGCTTCAGAGTTATAATGTAACCCTGGAGGCTTGAAAGGCTTGGGAGGCAGAGTTATAATGTAACTACTGGAGACACTGTGTCAGTGAAAGGCCCTGGAGGAGGCTTGGTAGAGTTATAATGTAACTACTGGAGACACTGTCGGTCAGTGAAAGGCTTGGGAGGCTTGGTAGAGTTATAATGTAACTACTGGAGACACTGTCGGTCAGTGAAAGGCTTGGGAGGCTTGGTAGAGTTATAATGTAACTACTGGAGAACCAGTGTGAAAGGCTTGGGAGGCTTGTAGAGTTATAATGTAACTACTGACACAGTGTGTTATCAGTCTTGGGAGGCTTGGTAGAGTTATAATGTAACTACTGGGGTCAGTCAGTGAGGCTTGGGAGGCTTGGTAGAGTCGGCGGAGGCAGCCAACACATGTTGTGAAAGGCTGGGTTTGAGGCAGGGCGTGATGTCGGTGGGGACTTTGCCAGAAGGATGGAGGTGTGCCGTGGTACAGTAGGCCCATCGGGGGGGGGTGGAGGTCGGTTTGGATAGGTTCTGAAGTCTCTTCTACGCTCCCATGCTTCAGCGCTCCAGTCTACCCTGTCGAAGGCAGCTCAATGACACCACCACCACCACTGCTATTCCATGTAAATGTGGGCTGGCAGAAAACCCCTAGGAGAACCCAGAAACCACAGCGAGTCTTAAATTCACACTTGTCAGAGCGTAGATCTTGAGTGAATCGTGCGGTTTGATGAGTCAAAAGTTCTCCTTAGTTTGACTGAAAGGCTGAGGGCATCGTAGGCTGGGCTGCGGCAGACAGAAGGTGAGTTACGCACTGGGCTAATATTTATCTGGAAACCTGGAGGTGCAGGGTTGTGAACGTTACTGTACAGTGTGTTATAGTTCTTCTTTTATAAGGGTGTGATTCAGCGGTCTTGAACTGTACAGTAAAAGTATTTCCACAAACATGACTCAGACTCACAAAACTAACTGAAGTAAAGAAAGGTCCACTATCAGGGAAAAGGAATCGAGGCAGGATATCCTTTCTGTAGCATGAAAACAAGGCCCAAATAGCAGTGGAGTGAATCAACGATTTCTTTGGTTGTTCCTTACAGACTTCCCCCAGTTATCGGAACCTGCCACACTACAAAGACTAGTGGAGAGATCAACATCTGGCCCTTGAAGGCAACATCAAAGCTCAGTGTGTGGTTGGCCGTGGCTAACCAGAGCATGAATGGAACTCAAAAAAGGTTCTCTAAACCTACCGAGTTTTCAAAGACTCCCGAAGGTTTAGAGGGAACGCCGCTTCATCAAACTCTTTTAACCATTTGTTGTGAACTGTGGTCCGAGAGGAGAGGACGCGGGCCTACCGACTGTGTATAATATGGGTCCGAGAGGAGGAGAGGACTTATAATATGGGCGAGAGGGCCTACCGACTGCTGTATAATATGGGTCCGAGAGGAGAGGACGCGGGCCTACCGACTGCTTATAATATGGGTCCGAGAGGAGAGGACGCGGGCCTACCGACTGCTTATAATATGGGTCCGACTGCTTATAATATGGGTCCGGAGAGGACGCGGGCCTACCGACTGCTTATAATATGGGTACGGCCATGGGAGAGGACGCGGGCCTACCGACTGTATTATAATATGGGTACCGACTGCTTATAATATGGGTCCGAGAGGAAGGACGCGGGTACGGCCGTGGGAGAGGACGCGGGCCTACCGACTGCTTATAATATGGGTACGGCCATGGGAGAGGACGCGGGCCTACCGACTGCTTATAATATGGGTACGGCCATGGGAGAGGGCGCGGGCCTACCGACTGCTTATAATATGGGTACGGCCATGGGAGAGGACGCGGGCCTACCGACTGCTTATAATATGGGTACGGCCATGGGAGAGGACGCGGGCCTACCGACTGCTTATAATATGGGTACGGCCATGGGAGAGGACGCGGGCCTACCGACTGCTTATAATATGGGTACGGCCATGGGAGAGGACGCGGGCCTACCGACTGCTTATAATATGGGTACGGCCGTGGGAGAGGACGCGGGCCTACCGACTGCTTATAATATGGGTACGGCCATGGGAGAGGACGCGGGCCTACCGACTGCTTATAATATGGGTACGGCCATGGGAGATACAAGGCAGGTTCAAATGGTCTCTTAGTTAGACTGAATACTTGTGAAGACACACATATATAATGTACAATGTTCTCCCTCTATGGCGATCAGGCCACCAAGACAAGGCCTCGGTTATTTCTGTCATATTGATCCTAACTCAGACCTGTTGAACTTTGCTCCGCTATGGCGTACGTTTTGATCCCTCTCATCTCTTCAAAAGGAGAAGAAAAGAACTCTGTGGTCACCAAGGACTCCTCCCTGTTCTTACCATGACCTTTCCTCTTAAACACATCTTAGTCCAGGCTATATTCATCTCAGTGTCCTTTATAATTATACCGTACTTCCTGATATCAATTTGGTTTCTGCCAAACAACTCATCAGTCTCCAAGAGTTAATGCCATTGCATTCAGCCAGTGTCCTTACCAAAACGTGACTTTAATGTCCTGACTCTGACCATGATCCTCCAGAGGATATTTTCTTTCCAAGCTCACTGACCTCTGTTTAAGAAATTACCATTTAAAATCGGTCCCTCTCTATAAGGCTGGACCATGCTGTATTTTGTGAATGGATGAACTGAGTTTGGAATCATTCGTTAGTTCCTTTGAGGTCTGAGGGCTGTTCTCTCTGCTGTTATAGTGGTCTAGGATGGGGGGCTGTTCTCTCTACTGCTATAGTGGTCTAGGATGGGGGGGCTGTTTTCTCTGCTGTTACAGTGGTCTAGGATGGGGGCTGTTCTCTCTGCTGTTACAGTGGTCTAGGATGGGGGCTGTTCTCTCTGCTGTTACAGTGGTCTAGGATGGGGGCTGTTCTCTCTGCTGTTACAGTGGTCTAGGATGGGGGCTGTTCTCTCTGCTGTTACAGTGGTCTAGGATGGGGGCTGTTCTCTCTGCTGTTACAGTGGTCTAGGATGGGGGCTGTTCTCTCTGCTGTTACAGTGGTCTAGGATGGGGGCTGTTCTCTCTGCTGTTACAGTGGTCTAGGATGGGGGCTGTTCTCTCTGCTGTTACAGTGGTCTAGGATGGGGGGCTGTTCTCTCTGCTGTTACAGTGGTCTAGGATGGGGGGCTGTTCTTCTGCTGTTACAGTGGTCTAGGATGGGGGCTGTTCTCTCTGCTGTTACAGTGGTCTAGGATGGGGGGCTGTTCTCTCTGCTGTTACAGTGGTCTAGGATGGGGGCTGTTCTCTCTGCTGTTACAGTGGTCTAGGATGGGGGCTGTTCTCTCTGCTGTTACAGTGGTCTAGGATGGGGGGCTGTTCTCTCTGCTGTTACAGTGGTCTAGGATGGGGGGCTGTTCTCTCTGCTGTTACAGCGGTCAAGGATGAGGATGGATGACATCACTTCCAATCCTTCACATCCACCAGTGTGGTTTAATGAGTTAAACACAGAACCTTGGTAGGAATCCATCCACAAAAATAAACCCTCCTTCCGCTCCATCTCTTCAGATATGTGCAGGTCACCAAGTCAACGGGACATCTGAATTGCCATCTGGGCTTTCATAATCTTCGCCCCATAATGGACCACCCATTTCCAAAGCCTAGACAAGTGCCTTGGTGTTGGTGTGGCCGGGGCTGCTGCCTCTGAACCAAAGGAAGCCTGTTTTCAAGAACTCCAGCTGCCTGAAGCAGTTTGGCTGCAGAGGGTTTCCTCCAGTGTAGGAATGGGTTTGTTCAGAGGGAGCTCATGTCACTGCAGCCACAGACACACCCCAACCCTGCACCAGCCTGCAGCTGTCCTGGGCCATTGTGAAAGAGATGCTTCATCAAGTGGTGGCTGCCCAACCCTTTGTTTTTCTGCCTTTTTACTATGGCTCTGGATTCAAACCCAAGGGCCGTTCTGTGGTCACACATTGTTCCAATTTCACTTCTTTCTTTAAAAACTTCTGCATCAAGGAGCTGCCAAATTAAATGTCTGAAGTCTGAGTTTAATCACTATTACCAGTTCATACTGGAAGATATTCCATGGAAGGACGGAGGGAGGCATTTATGGGAAATTGGAGGAAATGTGATACCACTCTTCAATGAGAGCGTTTAAACAGAGGAGGAAGGTCCGTCAGACACACATCAAGGTGTGGATATGCCGGAGACCCAGGAATCCCCAAAAAATCGAATAAAACAGAACGTGTAAAGTATCAGTGAGAGGAATTACTGAGGCAATAAAACCCCTGAAATCAGTGATGATGAATGATGAATTCTCCTGTGACTAGGGGGGTCAGATCCTATCCAGCCAGAAGCAACAGAGCCAAGGAAACACTCACCTCCCTCCATTCATCTCCGAGGAGAAGCACAGCTGGAGCTGCAGTGTAGTGACACGTTCTGTCAACTATGTGAGAAGGATGGAGAGGGGGGGGGTCTGGGATCTGGGATCCAAACACTACTGTACTGCTGCTCTCCTTGGTAAAGGACTTCACTTCACTTGTGTTTTTTTGTTGAGCAACATCCTGTTTCACGATGCCCACGCCCATGAATGATTCCATCGTTGACTAAAAACAAATCATGCAATCTAGTTAAGCTAGTTAACTAAATCCGTGCTTGGATGATTACAGTCGGGGCGGGGGGAAAAACAACAACTCTCTAGTATTAAATGGAGCTGAGCGACCGACCCAGTCTTCCAAGAGGAGTGAAAATAGACTAGATTTATTATTGTTCTGAATTCTTTAAGTATATGGAATGTTACGGGTGCTTTAACAGTCCAGTTGTTTTTCCACGTTTTAGACAGTTAGTTATGACGGCCACACAAAGCCAAGCCAGAGCTCCGGCTGTAACTGGGGAGTTTCCAGGGCTTCCACCAGTCAGCAACAGATGAATAGCTTACTTGTGTACTGTGGATCTGCATTTAACGTTTAGCCCACCCTTTTATCTATCTTCAATGCAAAAATATCACTCACTTCTCTGGGTGTAGATGTTAATCGGGGTCACAACAAGTGTGATGCGTTACACAGTGGGTGTGGTCACAACAAGTGTGATGCGTTACACACAAGTGTGATGCGTACACAGTGGTCACAACAAGTGTGATGGGTGTTACACAAGTGTGAGATGCGTTACACAGTGGGTGTGGTCACAACAAGTGTGATGCGTTACACAGTGGGTGTGGTCACAACAAGTGTGATGCGTTACACAGTGGGTGTGGTCAACAAGTGTGACAAACAAGTGTGATGCGTTACACAGTGGGTGTGGTCACAACAAGTGTGATGTTACACAGTGGGTGTGGTCACACAAGTGTGTGGGTGGGTGGTCACAACAAGTGTGATGCGTTACACAGTGGGTGTGGTCACAACAAGTGTGATGCGTTACACAGTGGGTGTGGTCACAACAAGTGTGATGCGTTACACAGTGGGTGTGGTCAGTCAACGCCTCATGTTGCATTAAAGACCAGGTGCTGTTTCGTAAAACCACAATAGAAAAACCACAATAGAAACATGACTAATGCTATTATATACTCCTCTGCTGTATTCTGATAAGAAATTAAAAGGAGTAAAACTGTTGTAGGATCAAGCTGTAAAGCTTCTCAACTCCTCTGCTGTCAATATGATCAAGGACTATATGCTGTAAGAAATTGTCAAAACTATACTGTTGTCAATACAGATCAACTCCTCTGTTGTAACTATACTGTTTATACAGATCAACTCCTCTGTTGTAACTATACTGTTGGAGCTTATTACAGATCAACTCCTCTGCTTCTCTTTATGTTGTAACTATACTGTTGGAGCATATTACAGATCAACTCCTCTGTTGTAACTATACTCTGCTGTAACTATACTGTTGGAGCATATTATACAGATCAACTCCTCTGTTGTAACTATACTGTTGGAGCTTATTACAGATCAACTCCTCTGCTTCTCTTTATGTTGTAACTATACTGTTGGAGCGTATTACAGGTCAACTCCTCTGCTTCTCTTTATGTTGTAACTATACTGTTGGAGCATATTATACAGATCAACTCCTCTGCTGTAACTATACTGTTGGAGCTTATTACAGATCAACTCCTCTGTTGTAACTATACTGTTGGCTTCAGATCAACTCCTCTGTTGTAACTATACTGTTGGAAAATCATTACAGATCAACTCCTCTGCTGTAAATATTACAGATCAACTCCTCTGTTGTAACTATAGAGCATATTTACAGATGACTATCAACTCCTCTGCTTCTCTGTTGTAACTATACAACTCCTCTACTGTTGTACTCCTCTGTAACTATACTGTAGCTGTAAACTATACTGTTGGAGCATATTATTACTGTTGTAGTGTATTACAGATCAACTGTAACTATACTCTGCTGTAACTATAATGGAGCTTATTACAGATCAACTCCTCTGCTGTAACTATATGGAATTGGAGCTAAAATGTTAGAATACAATAGAATACAGTATATACATATATTACAGATCAACTCCTCTGCTTCTCTTTATTGTAACTATACTGTTGGAGTGCATTATTACAGATCAACTCCTCTGTGTGACTAGTGTTCCATTATTTGACCAGTGTTCCTCTATGTAACTATGACTGTTCCATTATTAAAGTGACCAGTGTTCCATTATTAAAGTGACCAGTGTTCCATTATTAAAGTGACCAGTGTTCCATTATTAAAGTGAGTGTTCCCAGTGTTCCATTATTAAAGTGACCAGTGTTCCATTATTAAAGTGACCAGTGTTCCATTATTAAAGTGACCAGTGTTCCATTATTAAAGTGACCAGTGTTCCATTATTTGACCAGTGTTTATTTAAAGTGGCCAGTGATTCCATGTCTATGTATATGGGGCAGCAGCCTCTAAGGTGCAGGGTTGAGTAACTGGGTGGTAGCCGGCTAGTGATGGCTGTTTAACAGTCTGATGGCCTTGAGATAGAAGCTGTTTTTCAGTCTCTCGGTCTCAGCTTTGATGCACCTGTATTGACCTCGCCTCTTAAAAATATATATATTTCACCTTTATTTAACCAGGTAGGCCAGTTGAGAACAAGTTCTCATTTACAATTTTGACCTGGCCAAGATAAAGCAAAGCAGTGTGACACAAACAATAACACAGAGTTACACATGGAATAAACAAACATACAGTCAATAACGCAATAGAAAAATTATATATACAGTGTGTGCAAATGAGGTAAGATTAGGGAGGTAGGGCAATACATTGGCCGTAGTGGCGAAGTGATTACAATTTAGCAATAAAACACTGGAGTGATAGATGTGCAGAAGAAGAATGTGGAAGTAGAGATACTGGGGTGCAAAGATAACAGTATGGGGATGAGGTAGTTGGATGGGCTATTTACAGATAGGCTAAGTACAGGTGCAGTGATCTGTGAGCTGCTCTGACAGCTGGTGTTTAAAGTTATTGAGGGAGATATGAGTCTCCAGCTTCAGTGATTTTTGCAATTCGTTCCAGTCATTGGCAGCAGAGAACTGGAAGGAAAGGCAGTGCAAGGAGGAATTGGCTTTGGGGGAGACCAGTGAAATATACCTGCTGGAGCACGTGCTACGGATGGTTGTTGCTATGGTGACCAGTGAGATGAGATAAGGCGGGGCTTTACCTAGCAAAGAGCATACAGGTCGCAGTGGTGGGTAGTGTATGGGGCTTTGGTGACAAAACGGATGGCACTGTGATAGACTGCATCCAATTTGCAGAGTAGAGTGTTGGAGGCCATTTCATAAATGACATCGCCGAAGCCAAGGATCGGCAGAATAGTCAGTTTTACGAGGGTATGTTTGGCAGCATGAGTGAAGGATGCTTTGTTGCGAAATAGGAAGACGATTCTAGATTAAATTTTGGATTGGAGATGCTTAATGTGAGTCTGGAAGGAGAGTTTATAGTCTAACCAGACACCTAGGTATTTGTAGTTGTCCACATATACACAAGTCCGAACCGTCCAGAGTAGTGATGCTGGACGGGCAGGCGGGTGCAGGCAGCGATCGGTTAAAGAGCATGCATTTAGTTTTACTTGCATTTAAAAGCAGTTGGAGGCCACAGAAGACGAGTTGTATGGCATTGAAGCTCATCTGGAGGTTAGTTAACACAGTGTCCAAAGAAGGGCCAGAGGTATACAGAATGGTGTTGTCTGCGTAGAGGTGGATCAGAGAATCACCAGCAGCAAGAGCGACATCATTGATGTATACAGAGAAGAGAGTCAGCCCGAGAATTGAACCCTGTGGCACCCCCATAGAGACTGCCAGAGGTCCAGACAACAGGCCCTCCGATTTGACACACTGAACTCTGTCTGAGAAGTAGTTGGTGAACCAGGCGAGGCAGTCATTTGAGAAACCAAGGATGTTGAGTCTGCCGAAAAGAACGTGGTGATTGACAGATTCGAAAGCCTTGGCCAGATCGACGGATACAGCTGCACAGCTGCATTGTCTCTAATCGATGGCGGCTATGATATGTTTTAGGGCCTTGAGCGTGGCTGAGGTGCATCCATGACCAGCTCTGAAACCAGATTGCATAGCGGAGAAGGTACGGTGGGATTCAAAATGGTCGGTGATCTGTTTGTTAACTTGGCTTTTGAAGACTTTAGAAAGGCAGGGTAGGATAGAAATAGGTCTGTAACAGTTTGGGTCTAGAGTGTCTCCCCCTTTGAAGAGGGGGATGACCGCGGCAGCTTTCCAATCTTTCTGGATCTCAGACGATACGAAAGAGAGGTTGAACAGGCTAGTAATAAGGGTTGCAACAATTTTGCGGATAATTTTAGAAAGAGAGGGTCCAGATTGTTTAGCCCGGCTGATTTGTAGGGGTCCAGATTTTGCAGCTCTTTCAGCTATCTGGATTTGGGTGAAGGAGAAATGGGGGATGCTTGGGCAAGTTCCTGTGGGGGTGCATTGCTGTTGACCGGGGTAGGGGTAGCCAGGTGGAAAGCATGGCCAGTTATAGAAAAATGCTTATTGAAATTCTCAATTATCACGGATTTATCGGTGGTGACAGTGTTTCCTATCCTCAGTGCAGTGGACAGCTGGGAGGAGGTGTTCTTATTCTCCATGGACTTTACAGTTTCCCAGAACTTTTTTGAGTTTGTGCTACAGGATGCAAATTTCTGTTTCAAAAAGCTAGCCTTTGCTTTCCTAACTGCCTGTGTATATTGGTTCCTAACTTCCCTGAAAAGTTGCATATCACGGGGGCTATTTGATGCTAATGCAGAACGCCACAGGATGTTTTTTTGCTGGTCAAGGGCAGTCAAGTCTGGGGTGAACCAAGGGCTATATCTGTGCCTTATGGATGATAGCAGGGTGAACAGGCAGTGGCTCGGGTGGTTGATGTCCTTGATGATCTTTTTTGACTTTCCTGTGACATCGGGTGCAGTTGGTGTCCTGGAGGGCAGGCAGTGTGCACCTGGTGATGCGTTGAGCAGACCGCACCACCCTCTGGAGTGCCCTGCGGTTGCTGGCGGTGCAGTTGCCTTACCAGGCGGTGATACAGCCAGACAGAATGCTCTCAATTGTGAATCTGTAGATGTTTCTGAGGGTGTTAGGGTCCAAGCCAAATTTCTTCAGCCTCCTGAGGTTGAAGAAGCGCTGTTGCTGAACTTGAAGCTTTCCACCTTCTCCACTGCGACCGTCGATGTGGATAGGGGGGTGCTTCCTCTGCTGTTTCCTGAAGTCCACGATCAGCTCCTTTGTTTTGTTGACATTGAGGGAGAGGCTGTCTGACCTCATTATGAAGACAAATTTTGTGTCCCAAATGGCACCCTATTCCCTATGTAGTGCACAACTTTTGACCAGAGCCCTATCGGGACCCTATTCCCTATATAGTGCACTGCTTTTGACCAGAGCCCTATGGGGACCCTATTCCCTATGTAGTGCACTACTGTTGACCAGAGCCCTATGGGGACCCTATTCCCTATGTAGTGCACTACTTTTGACCAGAGCCCTATTCAACTTGGGTCCCATTTGGGATGTACAAAAAAGCGTCTGGAATTAGGCACAGTTCTTCTCTGAAGCAGAGGGACGTTCGTCATTAGGGTCAAGAGGAATATTCTTCAGAGAGCGTGACCGACCCTATGGTCTACTCTGCATGGCGACCAATGTTTTCCAGTGGTTCAAATTTAGACACTGGGGCTGCCCGGTGCCAATATCACGTCTGGTTCTCTCAACAGACGGCCAAGACCAGAACAGAACCAACTCTGTCCAAAGTGACAGCTTTTGGTCTTTGTTCAGGTCTGGAGAGTGTCTCTCTCCACATGAAGTCTTCCAAGGCGGGGGCTGTCGTTACCATGGTGATGATCTAAATGACCCTGAATGCTGAATCTTAAACAAACTAACAACATGAATAATGGCCCCGTTGAGCAATGAAATGTAGCCTAAATGAATAAAACATGAAGAACTCACTGGCAGGCAACTTTAGATGACATCATCTGTTTCTTGTTGGACAATGTTAACGGCCGTGTAAGAGGTTCCTTACGGAATAACGTCCTGGGACATTACAAACGATCCTGATTACCATAGTTATATTTCAACTGTAACCACATCATTTCATCCAGATTACCATGGCTATTTGTCACCTATAACCACTTAATTTCAACCTGATTACCATGGCTATATTTCACCTATAACCACATAATTATAGGTACAATTCGAACATGAAGGCCTGATTCACACAATCTCCTCTGAACGGTTGATGTTGAGATGTATCTGTTACTTGAACTCTGTGAAGCATTTATTTGGGCAGCAATTTCTGAGGCTGGTAACTCTAATGAACTTATCCTTTGCAGCAGAGGTAACTTTGGGTCTTCCATTCCTGTGGCGGTTGTAATGGTCCTGTGTGTAGCTGGTGTAGGGAGTCAGTTGCAGGACAGCAGATATGAGTAATCAACGTACTTTACTAAAAATACAACGTAACATAGCGAGCTCACAAACAAAACATGGGGAACAGAGGGTTAAATAATAAACAGGTAATTGGTTGAGTGAAACCAGATGTGTAAGACAAAGACAAAACAAATGGAAAATGAAAAGTGGATCGGCGGTGGCTAGAAGGTTCTCTTTCAAAGTTCTAGAAATGTTCCGGATTGACTGACCTTCATGTCTTAAAGTAATGATGGACTGTCATTTCAGTTTGCTTATTTGAGCTGTTCTTGCCATAATATGGACTTGGTCTTTTACCAAATAGGGCTATATTCTGTATACCACCCCTACCTTGTCACAACACAACTGATTGGCTCAAACGCATCAAGAAGGAAAGAAATTCCACAAATTAACTTTTTAACAAGGCACACCTGTTAATTGAAATGCATTCCAGGTGACTACCTCATGAAGCTGGTTGAGAGAATGCCAAGAGTGTGCAAAGCTGTCGTCAAGGCAAAGGGTGGCTACTTTGACACTTTTTCTTTTTACTACATGATTATTTCTACAATGTATAAAAAAGTACAAATAAAGAAAAACCCTTGAATGAGTAGGTGTGTCCAAACGTTTGTATTCACATCCCTTTTGCTATGATACTCCACAATTGAGCTCAGGTGCATCCTGTTTCCATTGATCATCCTTGAGATGTTTCTTCAACTTGATTGGAGTCCACCTGGGGCCAATTGAATTGTTTGGACATTATTTAGAAAGAAACACACCTGTCTATATAAGGTCCCACAGTTGACAGCGGATGTCAGAGTATAAAACTATACCATGAAGTCAAAGGAACTGTTCGTAGATCTCAGAGATAGAATTGTGATAAAGCATATATCTGAGGAAAGGTGTATAACAATTTGTAAAGTGTTGTAAGTTTCCAAGAGCACAGTGGAAAATTAAAAAAATATTTAACTACCCAGACTCTGCCTAGAGATGGCCGTCCGACCTAACTGAGCAACCGGGCAAGAAGGACCTTGGTCAGGGAGGTAACCAAAAACCCAATGATCACTATGGCAGAACTACAGAGTTCCTTGGCTGAGATGGGGGGGGAACCTGCCAGAATAACAACAGTCTTGACAGCATTTCACCAATCTAGGCTTTATGGGAGAGTGGCCAGACGAAAGCCACTCCTGAGGAAAAAAAGTACATGACAGCACGCCTGGAGTTTGCAAAAAGGCAAGTGAAATACTCTGAGCATAAGGCAAAAGATTCTGTGGTCTGAAAATGTAAACTTTATATATATATATTTTTTAACAAAAATGTAACTCTTTGGCCTGAATGCAAAGCGCTATGTCTGGAAAAAACCAGGCAAAGCTCATCACCCGTCTAACACCATCCCTGCTGTGAAGCATGGTGGTGGCAGCATCGTGCTATGGGATGCTTTTCAGCGGCAGGACTATGGGAGACTAGTAAGGATAGAGGGAACAATGAATGGAGCCAAATACAGGCAAATCCTTGGCAAATCCTGCTTCAGAGTGCAAACGACTCCTTGTGGCGGGCCGGGCGCCTGCAGGCTGACTTTGGTCATCAGTTGAACAGTGTTTCCTCCGACACATTGGTGCAGCTGGCTTCAGGGTTAAGTGGGGAGGTGTTAAGAAGCGTGGTTTGGCGGGTCATGTTTTGGAGAAAGCCTGACTCGACCTTCACCTCTCACGAGCCCGTTGGGGAGTTGAAGCGAGAAGACAAGATTTTAATAAAAAATTGGGAGAAAAAATAGGGTTCAAAAAATATATACAAAGAGAATCTTTAGAAAGAAAGTCCCCAAAGCTGATACAGACCCGAGACGAGTCAAAGCTGATACAGACCCAAGACGAGTCAAAGCTGATACAGACCCAAGACGAGTCAAAGCTGATACAGACCCAAGACGAGTCAAAGCTGATACAGACCCAAGACGAGTCAAAGCTGATACAGACCCAAGACGAGTCAACGCTGATACAGACCCAAGACGAGTCAAAGCTGATACAGACCCAAGACGAGTCAAAGCTGTAATCTCCGTGTCACGCCCTGACCTTAGAGCTGTCTATGTCTCTATTTTGGTTTGGTCAGGGTGTGATTTGGGTGGGCATTCTATGTTCCTTTTTCTATGTTTTGTATTTCTTTGTTTTGGCCGGGTCTGGTTCTCAATCAGGGGCAGCTGACTATCGTTGTCTCTGATTGGGAACCATACTTAGGTACCCTTTTCCCCACCTATGCTTTGTGGGTAGTTATTTTCTGTTTAGTGTTTTCTGCACCTTATACAAGACTGTTTCGGTTTCATTCATTTCTTTTTGTTATTAGTGTTCAGTTTAAATAAAAGGCATGATCACTTACCACGCTGCGCTTTGGTCCGATGATTCCTCATCCGACGACGACACCGGTTTCACACCGCCAAAGGTGTTTCTATAAAGTGTCGACTCAGGGGTGTGACTACTTATGAGATATTTCTGTACTTCATTTTCAATCAATTTGCAAACATTTCTAAAAACGTGTTTTCACATTGTCATTATGGTTGTAGTGTGTGTGTGTGTGGATTGGGAGAGAATGTATTCAGGCTGTAACACAGCACATTTGGAATAAGTCGTCTGGATATGTTCTGAAGGAACTGTACCCAAGCCTGGTTACCATGGTTATATTACACCTATAACTACATCATTACACCTATAACTACATCATTACACCTATAACTACATCATTACACCTGTAACTACATCATTACACCTATAACTACATCATTACACCTATAACTACATCATTACACCTATAACTACATCATTACACCTGTAAATACATCACTACACCTATAACTACATCATTACACCTGTAACTACATCATTACACCTGTAACTACATCACTACACCTGTAACTACATCATTACACCTATAACTACATCATTACACCTATAACTACATCATTACACCTATAACTACATCATTACACCTGTAATTACATCATTACACCTGTAATTACACATCATCATAATTACACATCATTGCACCTATAACTACATCATTACACCTGTAACTACATCATTACACCTGTAACTACATCATTACACCTATAACTACATCATTACACCTGTAACTACATCATTACACCTGTAACTACATCATTACACCTATAACTACATCATTACACCTATAACTACACCTGGGTGTACATCATTACACCTATAACTACATCATTACACCTGTAACTACATCATTACACCTATAACTACATCATTACACCTATAACTACATCATTACACCTGTAATTACATCATTACACCTGTAAATACATCACTACACCTGTAACTACATCATTACACCTATAACTACATCATTACACCTGTAACTACATCCTTACACCTATAACTACATCATTACACCTGTAACTACATCATTACACCTATAACTACATCATTACACCTGTAACTACATCATTACACCTGTAAATACATCACTACACCTGTAACTACATCATTACACCTGTAACTACATCATTACACCTATAACTACATCATTACACCTATAACTACATCATTACACCTGTAACTACATCATTACACCTATAACTACATCATTACACCTATAACTACATCATTACACCTATAACTACATCATTACACCTGTAAATACATCACTACACCTATAACTACATCATTACACCTGTAACTACATCATTACACCTATAACTACATCATTACACCTATAACTACACCATTACACCTATAACTACATCATTACACCTATAACTACATCATTACACCTGTAACTACATCATTACACCTGTAATTACACATCATCATAATTACACATCATTACACCTATAACTACATCATTACACCTGTAACTACATCATTACACCTGTAACTACATCATTACACCTATAACTACATCATTACACCTGTAACTACATCATTACACCTGTAACTACATCATTACACCTATAACTACATCATTACACCTATAACTACACCTGGGTGTACATCATTACACCTATAACTACATCATTACACCTGTAACTACATCATTACACCTATAACTACATCATTACACCTATAACTACATCATTACACCTGTAATTACATCATTACACCTGTAAATACATCACTACACCTGTACTACATCATTACACCTATAACTACACCATTACACCTATAACTACATCATTACACCTATAACTACATCATTACACCTGTAACTACATCATTACACCTATAACTACATCATTACACCTGTAACTACATCATTACACCTGTAAATACATCACTACACCTGTAACTACATCATTACACCTGTAACTACATCATTACACCTATAACTACATCATTACACCTGTAACTACATCATTACACCTATAACTACATCATTACACCTATAACTACATCATTACACCTATAACTACATCATTACACCTATAACTACATCACTACACCTATAACTACATCATTACACCTATAACTACATCATTACACCTATAACTACATCATTACACCTGTAACTACATCATTACACCTGTAACTACATCATTACACCTATAACTACATCATTACACCTATAACTACACCATTACACCTATAACTACATCATTACACCTATAACTACATCATTACACCTGTAACTACATCATTACACCTGTAATTACACATCATCATAATTACACATCATTACACCTATAACTACATCATTACACCTATAACTACATCATTACACCTATAACTACATCATTACACCTGTAACTACATCATTACACCTGTAAATACATCACTACACCTATAACTACATCATTACACCTATAACTACATCATTACACCTGTAACTACATCATTACACCTATAACTACATCATTACACCTGTAATTACATCATTACACCTGTAATTACACATCATCATAATTACACATCATTACACCTATAACTACATCATTACACCTGTAACTACATCATTACACCTGTAACTACATCATTACACCTATAACTACATCATTACACCTGTAACTACATCATTACACCTATAACTACATCATTACACCTATAACTACATCATTACACCTGTAACTACATCATTACACCTATAACTACATCATTACACCTGTAACTACATCATTACACCTATAACTACATCATTACACCTATAACTACATCATTACACCTGTAATTACATCATTACACCTGTAAATACATCACTACACCTGTAACTACATCATTACACCTATAACTACATCATTACACCTGTAACTACATCCTTACACCTATAACTACATCATTACACCTGTAACTACATCATTACACCTATAACTACATCATTACACCTGTAACTACATCATTACACCTGTAAATACATCACTACACCTGTAGCTACATCATTACACCTATAACTACACCATTACACCTATAACTACATCATTACACCTGTAACTACACCATTACACCTATAACTACATCATTACCTATAACTACATCATTACACCTATAACTACATCATTACACCTATAACTACACCATTACACCTATAACTACATCATTACACCTATAACTACATCATTACACCTGTAACTACATCATTACACCTATAACTACATCATTACACCTGTAACTACATCATTACACCACCTATAACTACATCATTACACCTATAACTACACCATTACACCTATAACATCATTACATCATTACACCTATAACTACATCATTACACCTGTAACTACATCATTACACCTGTAATTACATCATCACATAATTACACATCATTACACCTATAACTACATCATTACACCTGTAACTACATCATTACACCTATAACTATAACATTACACCTGTAATTACATCATTACACCTGTAAATATATCACTACACCTGTAACTACATCATTACACCTATAACTACATCATTACACCTGTAACTACATCATTACACCTATAACTACATCATTACACCTGTAATTACATCATTACACCTGTAATTACATCATTACACCTATAACTACATCATGTACCATCACTCATTCATATATCCTTATGTACATATTCTTTATCCCCTTACACTGTGTATAAGACAGTAGTTTTGGAATTGTTAGTTAGATTACTTGATGGTTATTACTGCATTGTCGGAACTAGAAGCACAAGCATTTCGCTACACTCGCATTAACATCTGCTAACCATGTGTATGTGACAAATAAAATTGGATTTGATTTGATTTTGATTTGATTTACACCTGTAACTACATCATTACACCTATCACTACATCATTACACCTGTAACTACATCACTACACCTGTAACTACATCATTACACCTGTAACTACATCATTACACCTATAACTACATCATTACACCTGTAACTACATCATACACCTGTAACTACATCATTACACCTGTAACTACATCATTACACCTGTAACATCATTACATCATTACACCTATAATTACACTATCATTCATTACATCATTACTGTAACTACATCATTACACCTGTAACTACATCATTACACCTGTAACTACATCATTACACCTGTAACTACATCATTACACCTATAACTACATCATTACACCTATAACTACACATCATTACACCTATAACTACATCATTACACCTGTAACTACATCATTACACCTATAACTACATCATTACACCTATAACTACATCATTACACCTGTAACTACATCATTACACCATAACTACACCTATAACTACATCATTACACCTGTAACTACATCATTACACCTATAATTACTGTAATCATTACACCTATAACTACATCATTACACCTATAACTACATCATTACACCTATAACTACATCATTACACCTATAACTACATCATTACACCTGTAACTACATCATTACACCTATAACTACATCATTACACCTAAATACATCATTACACCTATAACTACATCATCATTACACCATTACATAAACTACATCATTACACCTATAACTACATCATTACACCTATAACTACATCATTACACCTATAACATCATTACACCATTACACCTATAACTACATCATTACACCTATAACTACATCATTACACCTGTAAATACATCATTACACCTATAACTACATCATTACACCTATAACTACATCATTACACCTATAACTACATCATTACACCTATAACTACATCATTACACCTATAACTACATCATTACACATCATTACACCTATAACTACACCATTACACCTATAACTACATCATTACACCTATAACTACATCATTACACCTATAACTACATCATTACACCTATAACTACATCATTACACCTGTAACTACATCATTACACCTATAACTACATCATTACACCTATAACCTATAACATCATTACATAATTACATCATTACACCTATAACTACATCATTACACCTACATCATTATAACTACTAACATCATTACACCTATAACTACATCATTACACCTATAACTACATCATTACACCTATAACTACATCATTACACCTATAACTACATCATTACACCTATAACTACATCATTACACCTATAACTACATCATTACACCTATAACTACATCATTACACCTATAACTATTACATCATTACACCTATAACTACATCATTACACCTATAACTACATCATTACACCTATAACTACATCATTACACCTATAACTACATCATTACACCTATAACTACATCATTACACCTATAACTACATCATTACACCTATAACTACATCATTACATTACACCTATAACTACATCATTACACCTATAACTACATCATTACACCTATAACTACATCATTACACCTATAACTACATCATTACACCTATAACTACATCATTACACCTATAACTACATCATTACACCTAATAATTACACCATTACACCTATAACTACATCATTACACCTATAACTACATCATTACACCTGTAACTACATCATTACACCTGTAAATACATCACTACACCTAACTACATCATTACACCTGTAAATACATCACTACACCTGTAACTACATCATTACACCTGTAACTACATCATTACACCTATAACTACATCATTACACCTATAACTACATCATTACACCTATAACTACATCATTACAAACATATTTTTGTAATATTCTTTTAAATGGGATGTAACCAGTGTTTTCCTTTTCCCTGAAGTGTGCAAACGCTAAGATCCCTAAAGGGCAATGATGTTACGGCACTTATATAATCATGAGAAGAACATCCGGAATCTGACGGAATCTGAAACCAACCGTAGTTTTGACACAACCAATGAAGTCAACCGCTCCTCTACGATTGCTGTAAAAATCCCTATCGATCGCCTGCTGTGGTGTTGCGTTCGGTTCACCAAGGGGTTTGTCCCAAATGGCACCCTATTCCCTATACACCCTATTCCCTATATATGTGTCCTGGTCAAAAGTAGTGTACTATAAAGGGAATAGGGTGCCATTTGGGATGTACAGCAGATCATGTGCTGCTGTGTTTTCCCCTAGTAGGAATCTGTTAGCAGCATGCTGTTACTGCTCTCTGCCCTGCAATCAATCCATATAGGCTGATCATTCATCTCTAATCTCCCTGCATGATAGCCAGTTCTTTCAGGCATCAGGTTACAGCCAGAGTCATGTGGCACAGTTTAACACTGATTTATTTAATTTAGAATTTGGAGAAAGTTTGACCTCCTAGCTGACTAACATACTGAAGGAGAACTGTATCGGAGATTAATTTATTCTACTACGGGTTGGGGAACGTTTTCCCACCTATCTAACATATGAAGGAGAATTGTATGAGAGAGTATATGTGAGAACGCAGCAGGACAACTGCTGTGTTTCACTCACTATCACAGCCTGGGTCTATATTTCATATAGGCCCTGAAACCACACATCAAGGTAGGGTTTAATCAAGGCCCTGAAACCACACATCAAGGTAGGGTTTAATCAAGACCCTGAAACCACACATCAAGGTAGGGTTTAATCAAGGCCCTGAAACCACTCATCAAGGTATGGTTTAATCAAGGCCCTGAAACCACTCATCAAGGTATGGTTTAATCAAGGCCCTGAAACCACACATCAAGGTATGGTTAATCAAGGCCCTGAAACCACTCATCAAGGTAGGGTTTAATCAAGGCCCTGAAACCCTCATCAAGGTAGGGTTTAATCAAGGCCCTGAAACCACACATCAAGGTATGGTTAATCAAGGCCCTGAAACCACTCATCAAGGTAGGGTTTAATCAAGGCCCTGAAACCACACATCAAGGTATGGTTAATCAAGGCCCTGAAACCACTCATCAAGGTATGGTTTAATCAAGGCCCTGAAACCACACATCAAGGTATGGTTTAATCAAGGCCCTGAAACCACTCATCAAGGTAGGGTTTAATCAAGGCCCTGAAACCACACATCAAGGTAGGGTTTAATCAAGGCCCTGAAACCACACATCAAGGTATGGTTAATCAAGGCCCTGAAACCACACATCAAGGTAGGGTTTAATCAAGGCCCTGGAACCACTCATCAAGGTAGGGTTTAATCAAGGCCCTGAAACCACACATCAAGGTATGGTTAATCAAGGCCCTGAAACCACACATCAAGGTAGGGTTTAATCAAGGCCCTGGAACCACTCATCAAGGTAGGGTTTAATCAAGGCCCTGGAACCACTCATCAAGGTAGGGTTTAATCAAGGCCCTGAAACCACACATCAAGGTATGGTTAATCAAGGCCCTGAAACCACTCATCAAGGTAGGGTTTAATCAAGGCCCTGAAACCACACATCAAGGTATGGTTTAATCAAGGCCCTGAAACCACTCATCAAGGTATGGTTTAATCAAGGCCCTGAAACCACTCATCAAGGTATGGTTTAATCAAGGCCCTGAAACCACTCATCAAGGTATGGTTTAATCAAGGCCCTGAAACCACTCATCAAGGTATGGTTTAATCAAGGCCCTGAAACCACTCATCAAGGAATGGTTTAATCAAGGCCCTGAAACCACTCATCAAGGAATGGTTTAATCAGGGCCCTGAAACCACACATCAAGGTAGGGTTAATCAAGGCCCTGAAACCAGTCATCAAGGAATGGTTTAATCAAGGCCCTGAAACCACTCATCAAGGCCCTGAAACCACACATCAGGGTAGGGTTTAAACAAGGCCCTGAAACAACACATCAGGGTAGGGTTTAAACAAGGCCCTGAAACAACACATCAGGGTAGGGTTTAATAAAAGGTCCTGAAACCACAAGTCAAGATATAATTGGTTTTATAAAGTCAGGCTCTTCCTAACTCTGGACCAGTTTGCCTAAAGCAACACTAGCATCTCCAACTTCTGTCTGAATCCATCAAAGCAGCTCCATGAGTCTGTAGTCATTTAATAAATCAAAAACCACAAATTAAATATTGTGTGTGATTTATGCCTCTAGGCAAAAAGCATGAAAGTATAAATCTCTGTCTTGAATCTTTGCCTTAAAGCAACGTTCTTTAACAGTTTTTCAACCAGACAAGAGTACTTTCAGAAGCACTTTTCCTTCTGACTCTTTTTCTTCCAAAACTATTTTAGTGAACCCTGCGATAACATCAGTTAATGTCTTATTACAACTTCTCAACACTCTCAAAATACTTATCTTACTTTTCAGAATGAATGCTAAGGCTGGATCCATAAGTTAAATCATGGAATAGGTAGCCACGCCTATAAAACTAAAACAATCCATATGTTCCAATCAAAAGACCTGATTAACATGACATCATTAACAAAGCCACATCCTGAGTCCTCACATTCAGAAATCTTTTTTTTTTTTACTATTTAGTTTAAAAGCTGTGACGAAGGCCAACGAGAACAAGAAACACTTTTCAATGAGAAAACAGAAATACACTTTTGGGTCAAAATATTATTTAAATGACAACTGTTTTCTAAGATGCAAAACTTATTATTATTTGGCATCTTCCCAATTAAGTAACCTAGTTTTGTTGTTTGTTTGAGAACTTGGGCTTATTCACTCACAGCCACATGAGGCTGCTGAGAGGAGATCGGCTCATAATAACACCCGGAACGGAGCCACCGGAATGACATCACATGAGGCTGCTGAGAGGAGATCGGCTCATAATAACACCCGGAACGGAGCCACCGGAATGACATCACATGAGGCTGCTGAGAGGAGAACGGCTCATAATAACACCCGGAACGGAGCCACAGGAATGACATCACATGAGGCTGCTGAGAGGAGAACGGCTCATAATAACACCCGGAACGGAGCCACCGGAATGACATCACATGAGGCTGCTGAGAGGAGAACGGCTCATAATAACACCCGGAACGGAGCCACCGGAATGACATCACATGAGGCTGCTGAGAGGAGAACGGCTCATAATAACATCACCGAGAACGGAGCCACCGGAATGACATCACATGAGGCTGCTGAGAGGAGAACGGCTCATAATAACACCCGGAACGGAGCCACCGGAATGACATCACATGAGGCTGCTGAGAGGAGAACGGCTCATAATAACACCCGGAACGGAGCCACCGGAATGACATCACATGAGGCTGCTGAGAGGAGAACGACATCACATGCTCATAATAACATGAGGCTGCTGAGAGGAGAACGGCTCATAAACACCCGAACGGAGCCACCGGAATGACATCACATGAGGCTGCTGAGAGGAGAACGGCTCATAATAACACCCGGAACGGAGCCACCGGAATGACATCACATGAGGCTGCTGAGAGGAGAACGGCTCATAATAACACCCGGAACGGAGCCAACGGAATGACAGCAAACACCTGGAAACCATGTGTATGATGGGTTTGATACCGTTCCACCAACTCCGCTCCAGGCAGTACCACGAGCCCGTTGTCCCCAATGAAGGTGCCACCAACCTCCTCTTCCACTGCATTGAAGACTGTGCATCTAATTCTACTAGATGAAGAGCTGAGACGAGTGGAACATCCTGGCATTTTAACCATACTCCATTTTTTAAAAATTCACCCACTATAAAACATTCCATTTTGGCGTAATGAGAATGCGTCATGCGTGTTGCGTTGTTTCCCGCTATTCGTTGTTGTCACGCCCTGACCTGTGTATTCTTTGTTTTCTTTATTATTTTGGTTAGGTCAGGGTGTGGCGAGGGTGATATGTGTGTTTTGTCTCATCTAGGGTTTTTGTACTGTCTAGGGATTTTGTAGATTTATGGTGGGGTTGCTTCCTTCTAGGTGTTTATGTAGGTCTATGGTTGCCTAGATTGGTTCTCAATTAGAGGCAGGTGTTTATCGTTGTCTCTGATTAGGAACCATATTTAGGCAGCCATCTTCTTTGGGTATTTCGTGGGTTATTGTCTATGTTATGTTGCACGTTAGCACAGTGTTCATTAGCAGTCACGGTCGTTTTGTTTTGTTTAAGTGTTCTTCGTGTTCTTCCTGAAATAAAGAAGAATGTATTCTACCCACGCTGCACTTTGGTCCCCTTCATACGACGATCGTGACAGAATAACCCACCAACCAAGGACCAAGCGGCGTGGTAACGGGCAGCAGCAGCAGCGAACACAAGACTCCTGGACTTGGGAGGAGATATTAGACGGCAAGGGACCATGGGAACAGCCGGGTGAATATCGCCGTCCCAAGGCAGAGCTGGAGGCAGCAAAGGCAGAGAGGCGCTGGTATGAGGAGGCAGCACGGCAGCGCGGCTGGAAGCCCGAGAGGCAGCCCCAAAAATGTATTGTGGGGAGGCACACAGGGAGTGTGGCGAAGCCAGGTAAGAGACCTGCGCCAACTTCCTGTGCTAACCGGAGAGAGAGAGGAACCAGGCAGGCACCGTGTTATGCAGTGGAGCGCACTGTGTCCCCGGTGCGTGTCCATAGCCCGGTTCGGTACATTCCAGCTCCTGTATTGGCCGGGCTAGAGTGGGCATCGAGCCAGGTGCCATGAAGCCGGCTCTACGCATATGGTCTCCAGTGCGTCTCCTCGGGCCGGCATACATGGCACCAGCCTTACGCAGATAGCCACCAGCACCAGGCTATCTCTCTGTCTTCTGCCTACAGGGTCTCCCACCTGTCCAGCGCTGCCAGAGCCTTCCTCCTGCCCAGCGCTGCCAGAGCCTTCCTCCTGCCCAGCGCTGCCAGAGCCTCCCGTCTGTCCTGAGCTGCTAGAGTCTCCCGTCTGTCCTGAGCTGCTAGAGTCTCCCGTCTGTCCTGAGCTGCTAGAGTCTCCCGTCTGTCCTGAGCTGCTAGAGTCTCCCGTCTGTCCTGAGCTGCTAGAGTCTCCCGTCTGTCCTGAGCTGCTAGAGTCTCCCGTCTGTCCTGAGCTGCTAGAGTCTCCCGTCTGTCCTGAGCTGCTAGAGTCTCCCGTCTGTCCTGAGCTGCTAGAGTCTCCCGTCTGTCCTGAGCTGCTAGAGTCTCCCGTCTGTCCTGAGCCGTCAGTCAGCCAGGAGCTGCCAGAGCCGTCAGCCAGCCAGGAGCTGCCAGAGCCGTCAGCCAGCCAGGAGCTGCCAGAGCCATCAGCCAGCCAGGAGCTGCCAGAGCCGTCAGCCAGCCAGGAGCTGCCAGAGCCGTCAGCCAGTCCGGAGCTGCCAGAGCCGTCAGCCAGCCCGGAGCTGCCAGAGCCGTCAGCCAGCCAGCCCGGAGCTGCCAGAGCCGTCAGCCAGCCCGGAGCTGCCAGAGCCGTCAGCCAGCCAGGAGCTGCCAGAGCCGTCAGCCAGCCAGGAGCTGCCAGAGCCGTCAGCCAGCCACAAGCTGCCAGAGCTGTCAGCCAGCCAGGAGCTGCCAGAGCCGTCAGCCAGTCCAGAGCTGCCCCTCAGTCCGGCGCTGCCCCTCTGTTCGGAGTTGCCCCTCTGTTCGGAGTTGCCCCTCTGTTCGGAGCTGCCCCTCTGTTCGGAGCTGCCCCTCAGTCCAGTGGGGTCTTTAGTTAGGTCGGAGGCGAGGGTCGTCCCTCTGAAGAGGCCCTTGAAGAGGGAAATGACTATGCTAGAGTGGGGTCTACGTCCCACACCCGAGCCGCCGCCATGAAAGAGGCCCACCCGGACCCTCCCCTTTAGATTAGGTTTTTGCGGCCGGAGTCCGCACCTTTGTGGGGGGGTACTGTCACGCCCTGACCTTAGTATTCTTTGTTTTCTTTATTATTTTGGTTAGGTCAGGGTGTGACATGGGTGATATGTGTGTTTTTGTCTTATTCTAGGGTGTTTGTACTGTCTAGGGTTTTTTGTAGATTTATGGGGTTGTTTTCATCTAGGTGTTTATGTTGGTCTATGGTTGCCTAGATTGGTTCTCAATTAGAGACCGGTGTTTATCGTTGTCTCTGATTGGGAACAATATTTAGGCAGCCATCTTCTTTGGGTATTTCGTGGGTTATTGTCTATGTTATGTTGCACGTTAGCACAGTGTTCATTAGCAGTCACGTTCGTCTTATCGTTGTATTGTTTTGTTTAAGTGTTCTTCGTGTTCTTCCTGAAATAAAGAAGAATGTATTCTAACCACGCTGCGCTTTGGTCTCCTTCATACGACGAACGTGACAGTTGTTTTCGGTAGCTCATCCCAATTGATCAACTGTTGTCAAAGGTGAAATGAATATTACATCCGGGCATTTAAAGTATCCTAGATTTAAAAAAAATGTTGCATACTATTAAACATTTTTTCTCCCCCCATACTCAAACGGGCTACAATTTAGGACACAAGTATGGGTATTGGGACACGGCCATTGACTGTGATGGGTTTTTCTACAGAGTTAGTTTACACAAATGTGAGTCCTGGCCATAAAAAAAACCTGGATGAATAACGTCTACTCATTCGTTAATGTTGCGTTCGTGCTAAATCTAACCCCCTGTTGTCAAAGGCCCTCAGTCTTAGGTTTGTGTCCCAAATGGCACCCTATTCCCGAAACCCTAGTTTACTACTTTTGACCAGAGCCATGTGGGCCTTGGTCAAATGTAGTGCACTAAATGGGGACTAGGGTGCCATTTGGGTCACAGTCGGCTTCAGGAGTCCTACCACTCAATAAGTTGATGGGCTGTGTGTGGTGGAATGTAGCAGTCACTCTCCATGGGCACAGCTTGCTACAAACAGCCCTTAACTGCCAGACAGAAACAGAGGGAAGCGGGAACTATACGGGGATAGAACTGGTGTTTCACAATGTGTTCCAAGGTAGGTGGGGATTTTTCTTTCTTTTTTAGCTTAATTCGGTTGGTCACGATGACGGATCTTCGTAAAAAAAGACCATTACAGGTTCCCCCTCCCTGGCTTTTATTCTCAGTAAATGCCTTTGGACCACACAGACTGTATGTCCTACTGAACAAGGCGGACATGACTGCACTCTAAATGACTTGACTGGAATAGAGAATAAACTGTACAGAGCAGATACAAGGCCTTCGGAAATAATTCAGACCCCTTGAATTTTTCTACATGTTGTTGCATTACAGCCTTATTCTAAAATGGATTAAATCGTTTTTTCCCCCCTCATCAATCTACACACGATACCCCATAATGACAAAGCGAAAACAATTGTATATTTGTATTTATTTTTCTCCCCAATTTCATGATTACAATCTTGTCTCATCACTGCAACTCCTCAACGGGCTCAGGAGAGGCGAAGGTCGAGTGATAAGTCCTCCAATGACACACCGGCTTAACCCTGAGGCCAGCGGCACCAGTGTGTTGGAAGAAACACCGTTCAACTGACGACCGAAGTCAGCCTGCAGTTGCCTGGCCCGCCACAAGGAGGCGCTAGAGCGCGATGAGCCAAGTAAAGGCCCCCGGCCAAACCCTTCCCTAACCCGGACGACACTGGGCCAAACCCTCCCCTAACCCGGACGACACTGGGCCAAACCCTCCCCTAACCCGGACGACACTGGGCCAAACCCTCCCGTAACCCGGACGACACTGGGCCAAACCCTCCCCTAACCCGGATGACACTGGGCCAAACCCTCCCATAACCCGGACGACACTGGGCCAAACCCTCCCATAACCCGGATGACACTGGGCCAAACCCTCCCTAACCCGGGACGACACTGGGCTAAACCCTCCCATAACCCGGACAACACTGGGCCAAACCCTCCCATAACCCGGACGACACTGGGCCAAACCCTCCCGTAACCCGGACGACACTGGGCCAAACCCTCCCATAACCCGGACGACACTGGGCCAAACCCTCCCGTAACCCTGGTCACGGCCACTGTGGGGCCAAACCCTGGTCATAGCCAGTTGTGGGCCGCTCTATGGGACACTGGTCACAAACCCTCCCTATGGGACCCTGGACGACACTGGGCCAAACCCTCTATGGGACCCTGGTCACAGCCACACTGGGCCAATGGGCCGCTCTATGGGACTCCTGGTCACAGCCAGTTGTGGGCCGCTCTATGGGACTCCTGGTCACAGCCAGTTGTGGGCCGCTCTATGGGACTCCTGGTCACGGCCAGTTGTGGGCCGCTCTATGGGACTCCTGGTCACGGCCAGTTGTGGGCTGCTCTATGGGACTCCTGGTCACAGCCAGTTGTGGGCCGCTCTATGGGACTCCTGGTCACGGCCGGTTGTGGGCCATGATCGGAACCCCAGGCTTTAGTGACGCAGCAACACCTCGATGCAGTGCCTTAGACCGCTGTTCCACTCGGGAGGCCTCTCAAAAACATAACATAACTTTATTTTGGGTTGCAAATGCTCTGTTCCTTGTCAATTCCCTTGGACCACACTTACGTACACTGCTAAACCATGGCCCTAACTGCAATAAAACTAAATGGTCTGACTGGAAGGAACATAAAGGCTTTGTCAGATAAAAACACCTTTGTTTTCGTAACCGAGACTTTTAGGTGGAGTCCTGATAAACCGAGGTAGACCAGGCCTACTCTTCAGTCTTCACCATGACGTTTGAAGAGATCTGTGCTTTTAAACACCCTCCTGAGTCATATTGCTTGGCTGTTGCTTCTGAAGTAGTTCTGCTAATCCCACATTTCATCGACAGTGAGGAAGACACTTAACGGTGGACAAGCCTAAAATCCTAAAGCTTGGGAGTTTAACACTGGCACATCATCAGATAGTGTCTGTGTCAGAGGCCATTGGAAATATTACCACATTTCCAAACAAAATCATTCTGTGTCAGTGAAATCCTTTTTAACTGTTTTTATTGCATTGCTTAATTTAGGATTTTGGCAACAACAGAAACAATTAATAACCAAGTCTTTGCATAGTGATGTAGTAAGTGCTGGCATACCAGTGTGTAAGGACAGCCTCTCAGTGAAACACTTGAGTGCTGCTTTGTCAAACCCTAACCCCAGTCCTCCTAACACAGGACTAAACATTAAAACAAACACTTCATTGCACCTCAGCTACCAAGCAAACGACTGCACAGCTTCTGAGTGAAAGGCTTGTGCATGTCTCAGTCAAAGCCTTTTGAGTGTTGCTGTTGTCAAAGATCTCGTCAGATGGTTGAGTGAGTCTCAGTCTGAGCTCAGTACTGCCAGGCCCTGCTGTGAAGATGGTCCAGGGAGGCCTGGGAGAGACAGACAGACTGTCTGAGTTTCCATGGAGTACTGATGCCTTCTGCCATCTTCCTCCTCGGCTCCTCCGAAGGCCATAACGTGCGAAACGCACAGCTCTGAGCTTTCAGATCAACTGTCTAACTACGCCTGAAATCAATGAGCTGCATAGAATATTAAGGTGAAACGAACGTGACATTAGGTCCATTTCAGGAGTTAAATGTTTTATTTATTGTTATGGGATTTATATGAATAATGACTAAATGATGTATACAGTTAACTTAGAACTATAACTAAACAGAATACTACCCTGTCACTGTATGATTGTATGAATCATAACACTAAATAATGTGTTTAGTTTTAGTCAAGAATTAGAACAAGGACTTTCTGTTCCTTGTTAGAGACAAATGGAGCTATCGTCAGACCGGCTGGAATACTGTGTTCCTTACAGGACTTTCTGTCCCCACCCAGGGAGAGGAGAGACCTTGGGCTCGTAGTAGATTGTTTAACAGGTGGCAGACAAGGTGAGAAGACTTGTGAACTATGTTGCCGTTGTATCTGAGAGGAGGAGGGACATTTATGACGAAATGTGAGGTTTATAAACCAATGTACATGGCATTATGATCAGAGCTCTCGAGAATAAACTCTATTGGTTAATGTTGATGACTGGTCTCTGTCTATTTTATGTAAATAAGAACCTTACAAATTCTTATAAACGGACAGAGTGTTTTCATTGAATTGGTTAATGAACACATAAGAACTAAATTATTTAACTAGGGAAGTCAGTTAAGAACAAATTCTTATTTTCAATGACGGCCTAGGAACAGTGGGTTAACTGCCTAGGAACAGTGGGTTAACTGGTATAGGAACAGTGGGTTAACAGATTTGTACCTTCAGGTCTAGTCAACTGTGATGTGTGGCTATATGTTGCTTCCTGTAAGTCTACCTCAGGTCTAGTCAACTGTGATGTGTGGTGTATGTTGAGGTAAGTCTACCTCAGGTCTAGTCAACTGTGATGTGTGGTGTATGTTGAGGTAAGTCTACCTCAGGTCTAGTCAACTGTGATGTGTTGCTATATGTTGCTTCCTGTAAGTCTACCTCAGGTCTAGTCAACTGTGATGTGTGGGGTATGTTGAGGTAAGTCTACCTCAGGTCTAGTCAACTGTGATGTGTGGGGTATGTTGAGGTAAGTCTACCTCAGGTCTAGTCAACTGTGATGTGTGGGGTATGTTGAGGTAAGTCTACCTCAGGTCTAGTCAACTGTGATGTGTGGGGTATGTTGAGGTAAGTCTACCTCAGGTCTAGTCAACTGTGATGTGTGGGGTATGTTGAGGTAAGTCTACCTCAGGTCTAGTCAACTGTGATGTGTTGCTCTATGTTGCTCCTTTACTCCAGATTTTCATATGGTGGCATTAGATCAAAATCTACATTGGACAGTTTTGTTTGCCTCCAGTGTCCTTCCATTGATATGCCCTGAAGGACCAACGTGTAAACAGCTGAATGCCTTGTCATGTTGATCTTTGTGTAAGGTCAATTGGAAATCATCACAGCATCCTGTCCTGTGCTGATACAAGGAAATATTTTGATACATAACCAAACGTCCCTCAAAAAGACCCTTTTTGTCTCCCCTGACAGCATAGCCTAGTGGTTAGAGCGTTGGACTAATAACTGCAAAGGTTGCAAGTTCAAATCCCTGAGCTGACTAGACCTGATGTAGCCACACATCACAGTTGACTAGACCTGAGGTAGACTTACAGGAAGCAACATATAGCAACACATCACAGTTGACTAGACCTGAGGTAGACTTACCTCAACATACCCCAACATCACATCACAGCTGACCACACATCACAGTTGACTAGACCTGATGTAGACTTACCCAACACATCACAGCTGACTAGACCTGATGTAGACTTACCTCAACATAGCCACACATCACAGTTGACTAGACCTGATGTAGACACATCACAGCTGACTAGACCTGATGTAGCCACACATCACAGTTGACTAGACCTGATGTAGCCACACATCACAGCTGACAGACCTGATGTAGCCACACATCACAGTTGACTAGACCTGATGTAGCCACACATCACAGTTGACTAGACCTGTAGCCACACATCACAGTTGACTAGACCTGATGTAGACTTACAGGAAACAATATACAGTGGGGCAAAAAAATTATTTGAGGTCAAACGTTTTCTGTAAGTCTTCACTAGGTTTTCACACACTCTTGCTGGTATTTTGGCCCATTCCTCCATGCAGATCTCCTCTAGAGCAGTGATGTTTTGGGGCTGTTGCTGGGCAACACGGATTTTCAACTTCCTCCAAAGATTTATGGGGTTGAGATCTGGAGACTGGCTAGGCCACTCCAGGAACTTGAAATCTTTGGAGGGAGTTGAAAGTCTGTGTTGCCCAGCAACAGCCCCAAAACATCACTGCTCTAGAAGAGATCTGCATGGAGGAATGGGCCAAAATACCAGCAACAGTGTGTGAAAACCTTGTGAAGACTTACAGAAAATGTTTGACCTCTGTCATTGCCAACAAAGGGTATATAACAATGTATTGAGATAAACTTTTGTTATTGACCAAATACTTATTTTCCACCATAATTTGCAAATAAATTCATTCAAAATCCTACAATGTGATTTTCTGGATTTGTTTTCTCTAATTTTGTCTGTCATAGTTGAAGTGTACCTATGATGAAAATTACAGGCCTCTCTCATCTTTTTAAGTG